>NC_051136.1:4334888-4621465 GCF_014839805.1 Manduca sexta
TCCGACTGCCGACCATGGAAGCGACCACGGCCGGCAGTGAGATCTCTCCTCCGACGACTGAAACAGAGCGCTGCCAGTAAACGGCTTGTTAGCCGGATAACTGTCGGTTTATACTAACACACTGGACTGTTTGGTGAGGGCTTTAGGTGCTCGCGACCCTTGAAATCAAGCGACCATGCTGAGGGCAACCACTAACAGGTTACGAACCTCCGCTCAGGAAGGTCATTGAGAGAGGATGAGACATCAATGATGAGGACATTAGCGATTAGAACAAACAATAATCGAGACTATTGAAAATCCAAAATTCCCTTTTAAAAGTTTTTAGAACAGTAATTCATGGAGCGTGGGGTTCGTTGGTCTGTCGATATGACATTTTAAATCCATGTTGAAATATTTTTAATTTATTAATCAATAAGGGATGTTTTTTTATTAATGCTTTCAGCGTTATATTATGATTTAAGAATTATACGAATTTCTGAAACATGACTTAGAAACAAGTTTTTCTGCTTGATTATTTGATATGTAATAACTAAGTTGTTCATAGATTCGCTTTCAAGCTATCCATATATTCACTGATTACCCAACTCCTTAGGTTAAAGTTAGTATCTTAAACAATCTAACCACTATATAAATTACTTTGTGTTTAACGAAGTATTTGGGCGTAAACAAACTAAGTCTGAAGACTTAACGGGTTTATTCCCATTAAAGCACTAACAACACAGGTGTTAGTTTACGATGGCCGACTATACTTAACATTTGAAACACGATACTATTTCTTATATATAAACTTTATACCGCTTCGGATTAGCGTGGAATAATACTAAATGTAGTATGTGATTAATTGATTGTCGTCTACTTTGAACTTATTACTTTTATAATTATTAAATGCTATGTTTGATGATGACGTAATTTTTCTGTACAAATAACTTCCTAAAGAGGTTTTAAAAATAATTTGTATTAAAGAAGTAAAATAATAATATCGTTTATTGCTAACACTATATTTAATAGTAGCTTGTGCTCGCGGCTTCGCCCCGTGAAGAAGTTTTCGGTAGAAAACGCTCTATATATTTTCCGGGATATAAGTAGTTTATTACCTTCCCAGGGTCTTAAACTATCTCCATACCAAATTCATTAAAATCCGTTCAGTACATTTTGAGTACATTTTGAGAAAATCGATTTCATACATAAAGACAGAAAAGGAGACTTTGTTTTATAATATGTATAGATTCCTATAAATAAACTACTTTTCGGAGTTCCAGTTACCCATGTTAAGTTGAACTTACTTATACAACAAAAATGCCTTAGTATAATAAAGGAATACCGGCCTTCCATTATATATTGTATGAAATATCGTTTACTTAAAATGATATATCTTTTTTCATTTGGGTGGAATACAGTTATCAACAAATTATAACGAAACGAACACAATACATAAGCCAATTACGAGCTACCGCAGAAAATGATGTGGGTTGAGACATGAATGACGTCAAAAAGTTGAATATAACAGTATCAAGTTATTTCGGGAAAGCCATAAAGCCAGTGAGGTAAAAGTACACGTAAGTAAACTACCAGGCCATTTACCATTATAATAGGTTAGAATCTTTGCAGTGAAATGTGCGAGAATGGGAACAGAGTGGCAATCCATAGTCTATTTATTTATTTATTTATTTAAGGACCTCCAACAAAGGATACACGGCATATAATAAATACAATGTCGTAATATTGGTAAAATTAACAATGTGACGTGCATCTTCAATTATAGGAGACCATAGCATGCAAATTTATATATTAGTACAGCGGCAAAAATAATAATATTTGTTACTAATATTATTTAAGTATATAAGTAGAAACTTAAAGCAGACAAAGGGATAAAAGATAATAAGAAGTGACAGAACATAACCACATCTTATGTTATAATGGTGGTGAATGTGATTAATTATAATTATTAATTGTGAATACGTAATAATAGTCTATCCACCACTTTGGGAAAAGTGGTGAAACTATGCGTATATGTGACGTTCGTTCTTTATGTAAGTGCCAAGAATGCTAATGCAGAGTTTATTCGATCTCAACTCAGTGGTTGCCCGACGTTTTGTGTCACAATGGCAGACTTAATACTGGGTCATGAGCCAATCATAGCTAACACCTACCCTTAAAAGGCTTATTAGGCAATAGTTATCATAATTGCACTTACCCCGTGAAAACAAAAAGGGACTACAACATTGAAACTTCTTTCTCCGAACCCGTTGTTTTAGATATTAAATTGGGACCTTTATTTCTCGTAGATAATTTCATCGAGGCGCACCAAAAATATATAAAGAACCGAATTCCGAATTTAATCCTTCACCTAAATGCAAATAAAACCTCGTTTATACCCGCTTACAACCGCCATCAAATTTGATACAATCAGTCATAATAGCAGATTATTCAGTGCCAAACAGCGTTTGCGGTGGGGCTATACGGGCACAAATTAGATTTAGCATGTGCGGTTAACCGAGCGCACTAAATGTAATGAAAATTTATTAATAGGGTACTTGACTGTGTCAAAAATAAATCACGTGGTTCCTAGTTGCGAGCCGCGTCCGGAGTGGAATTATGCTCGCAACAGAATGGACTAAACTTACTGTGATATTGGGGGCTTGGGTGTTTTGCGAATTTTGGGAATAATTTTGGCATAAGAGTAGGTTCTCGTAGAGGAAGGAAGGTAATTGTATACATAAGTTTAGAGCTCAAGATGTTCTTATCACACCAATGTAGAGTAGTTGCATCGTTTTTAAGGATTTTGTTTATATTTTTTTTATCAGCGGCCAAAACGTGTTATCGTTTCCGCCACTGGAGGGTTGAGTACAAAATATTCAAGTATAAATTGACAAATACACAAATGAACTATAGACTCCAAAAATGCGGTTGTCTCATAAAAATGATTCATAACGCGCGAAATTAGCAAGCCGGGGCGCACGGCCGCTCCTTCTTTAAATGAAATTCCACGTCAAGCTAGGTGGTAGGTAGTGGCGTAATGGCTCCCCATATATCACAGACAACAATACGGCGGCACTAATAAATATCAGTTGTCACAACTTCCCAAATGCCATTAAACCGTTGTAACGTAGGCGCGAGAAGGTGATTTTTCAAATGTTCCAGTTTAATCATCGCTTTGGTTACGTTCGCTATGTTTATGTATTGAGTTTGAAAGGTTCCGATTTGTTATGTGTATTGCTTCGGCGTGTATAGAAATTAAAAAGTGGAATAGTATAATATCATTTCATTCTAAGTTACGGAGATTTTTGGTACAAGCACGGCATAGTGAACCGACTGCCTAATGGTAAGTGGACTGGGGTCCAGATAAAGTGGCGACTGTTGAGAGATGATGTGTCTCGTCAGCCGACTCAACTATACCAGTCTAATTAAAACCAAATACACATGACGTCAAGCAATTCTACTGAATAAAATATTGAATACTAAGTAATAATCTTTATTTACGTAGTAATTATCTTTTGTGTTCTACATACACTGAAAAAAAGAAATCTAGGTATAAGTCTGAAATATTAACTAAAAACGTACTTAAACGAAGCATATCTTTTTGTACAGAACGACCGTATTTTTCATTAAGAGGCTACTTAATAATACATAACGATCCTTGACATTCATTGCTAAGGTTATAGGTATTAATATTTATTAATAATTAATGTTTACAACATTGAAGATGCACCAATTGAAAATAATGGTTGTTGAATTATACACCTTTGGTTATCAATAAGTTCATAGCATCTGTATGAAGCCTAAAATAGCTCAGACAATCAATATAAAACACCTTCAAAATAGTACATCCAAATTCTACCCTCAAAACATGTACATCAGGTGAACATAATGAATCTTCGTCAAGGCAAATTACATTAAGCGTTGAAATAAATTCACCACCCGCGACCCTCGTTTGCACCCGCATCCATCCATCAGCGCGGAATAAATTGATGGTATATAATAAATAATAGACAACTTGGCCGAAGCGACTTTGTCACTGTTGATACTGATTAAATTAACGAAGGGGTAAGCTGTAAGCTTTGCGACACTAACTCCCATTACGTTGTAAATAAGGTTATTTTTATAAATTTTTGTAATAGCAGTAATTAGCTAGAACAAGTTTTTTTTTTAAATGTCAATTCAAGTTTTCGCATATACTTTTCATACTTACAAATGGTACTTTGACCAACAGGCCGTCATGATTGAGTCATCTCTCGTCAGTGGGCATTCTTTTGGACCCCACTCTACTTACCATCAGGTGTAGTGGGTTCAATTTCCCGTGCCAGTAACAAATGAGAAATATGGTTAAGTCTACTAGACACTTCATATTTTAGAAGCAATTACCCGCGAAACTAATATTACATTTAAAAACGTACTTTAAAAATTTACTATCCCATTTTAAAGAACAAAGTTCATTGAATTCGTCTACCTTGGCAAAGCTGAGTCCTTTATTCCCCTATTCCAATAATTATAGAGAATTGTCTACGAGCAGTCCAGACTTATTTGAGCAATGCAGATAAAAGTTTTACTATCTAGTTGCCTAATGGAATATTTGTCTTAAATATTTGTCTACTCCTCTGCCAATTTTCTCAGAATTATACTGGATAAGAAAATGAATCAAAGGTCTAAATAATTTAGATTTTTTATTGATTCTTAGAAAGATATTAATAGTGAAGATTGGAAGAATGAATTGAATATGATTTCGACTGAATTGTTCTGAGTAGTTACTGAGATTTCAGTATTTTTTCTATTATAATATTGAAAATTAGTTTAACATGAATTGTATTCATTTGTCATATAAGAATACAGAAAACGAAGTTTTATTCACGGCTGAGGCCATGTTACGTTATTTCTCTATATAAAAGTCCATGATTTAGTTTATCCTTGTATCAAACACAGAAAGTCGTCCAGTGATTTCTGCGTTTACTTCTAAGTTTTAACACATACTCACATCTTTAAAAACTTTCGCATATATAATTATAACTATTTAATATTGCTCAAAGAAACAGACGCTATAAGGCAATCATATCTAAGCGACATTCAGGAATCTTTTATGAGCGATTTGAAAATTTGATTAAAAAAAAAACATAACACGTAAACAATTTACTCTATAACAATACAGTCTCATAATATAAAATTGCCCTACAACTACAAAAAGTATATCCAATAAAGGAGAAAACTCTGGCGATTCCAAATATAAATCTCATTATATCTCATATCTCATTTTCCGTATGTTTGTCGCTTAGACATGATTGCTTTTCAAGGATCGAAACACATTCTATCTACGAGCAAATAAGTTAAACACAGCAAACGTTTGTTACAGCAACGTTATCAATTAACGAAGCGCGGGGCAACTAGAAACCGACACTATGGAGTAACTTCGAATTCGACAAACGGTAGAGATGAGAGGCAGACGTTTGCTTTTAATAGATCGATTTGTCCTCGGCTAAAGGTGCATGCTCTTTGTGTTCGACTCTGACCGAATCTAGGGAACGGACTGGCCGACCGAATCAACACTGCTTTGCTAACAGTCGATAGTAGGTAAGGAAACATCGTAAAAGTGAGGATTAAACTGTGTAGAAAACAATGTTGGTTACGCCAACTCTATATTAGTGAGTAATTAGTCGGGTGTGCCATCCGTTATAGCAGCAATAGGCGCAACATATTATATAGCTTTTGAATTAAATAAAAAAATTAATCTCTTATGGCCTGTTTCAAAAGTTTAAACAGGTAATGTAGATAGTACCGATTTTATTACTATTTATTTGGGAGCATATATTAGAGTGTGATTTTTGTATTTGGTCGATTTTTACATTTATGTGACGAATGGCATGTACTCGGTGTGAAACAGGCCTTACCAGTCGTTAAAAGGCCACTTAATGCAGAACAAAATAAACTCAAATAGGCCTTCTAAGTTGAATCAAAAAACAATACCAACAATCACTGCCGTGGTTAAATTTCATATTGTGAAAACTATTATAAGAAATGCATGCAACACTCACTTTAAAGCATTCCAATAAAAAGGTTATTAAATAGCTACTTTATTCCACACTTGCTTTTGTAGCGGCGTGTACACAAAAGCGAGTTCTACTCTTTTTATTTTGCAAGGGGAAAGAAAACGTCTAAAGAACTACCCGCGGCCAAAGAGTTGAGGCGGAAAAAACCGCCCTTAGCTAAAGGTCATCTTTGCGTAATCCCGACTCGAAACAACCACCCTATTGCATGAGAAAAAAAGCAATTTAGATCCCGTATAATGTCGGCCCTGAAGGTAGAATGTAATAATATTGTACGAAACAATTATGAAGACAAATAGCCGTGAGTTTATTAATGTATCGAGAAGTTCGCGCGAATGAGTAAATAATTTATTATTGCGCAAAATACGACGTTTCGGCGGATGGGCCAAGTTTCTTAACGTTAGATAACAGTTTGGATTTGAATAATGTTCAATTCGCTTTTGTCAATAAATTTACGGGCCCCGAGGTTGTTATAACTTTGCCAAGTTTGTTGCTTGGTTATTTTACATGACGGTGTATTTTTAGTAATCTATTATGTGCTGTAGATTACATGGACTGTGATTTGTTAGGTTTAAGGATCGAAGTTGTTAAATTGATACATGTAAACCTTTTTTTTTGGTTACGCAGAGAAATTTCCTTATTACTACCATCCAGCAAGTTCGATACAAGCCAGCGTTTCCAGAGATCATTATTTTTCCAACAGGAAAGGAGACTTCAGAATCGGATGTCTAATATTTTTTATTATTATATAAACTACATGGATAAATGGCATGGAAATTAATCACTAAAATCGTTAGACTGATGAACAGTGTACCTTACCGGTGTGATTTACGAAACCTCTGACTCATTATTCAAGTGTTGAAGTCTTACCATCAGGTGATTTAGTTCCTCGTATGCTATCCTTCTGCTATTAGTCACACTGCGCCACTTCGTTAATTGATGAAGATGATACAATATTATTGATGAGTATTTATTTAATTTTCTTGCCGATGTAAAGGGTAAAAGTTTCCGATAGGGCACCCGATAACATATCCATTAGTCCGGTCAGCAAATCGTTCTAATGATAATTAGATTTTACTTGAATTACAGCTAAACAGTGAGCATATATTTTAAAGAGAAAACATCAGTAATATGCAATTTTATAAAGATTTCAATTATATTGCTACATATCATATATCATACAGGTTTCATACGAAACCAGTCTTGCCTGAATTGATAAATATGCTTAACTACATTTATAAGTTATATGTGATAAGTTTTGTACAGTGAAATGGAATATTTAATACTACTAAATATATTAGCCTCTCGCATCCCTGGCAGCTTTTATAAAACTATAAGTTACAATTTTGTTTTGGATTGCATTACGAAACGGAAGCCAGCAGGAATCTTATATGCTTAGCCTCTGATTCCTTGTTACTTTCAAAACATTGCATGCTATAACGATCAAGCACGCACTACAAACAGCACTAAGGAAAATGATCGTGACATGAATGCTCTCTCTCGTAACATTATAATATCTTAGGTGTCAAAAGGTTGGGTCACGTAATGATGTGTCAGTTTTCCGCTGGTGTCTGCGAGCCGACTGACTCCACGAAAATTGGGTTCCTTTATTGATAACAAGAGGAAAATGTCAAAGGATTGTGTTTTCGAGAGGTCCGTTCGAAATGTATTGGATGACGTCAGATTGGCAGGGTATTGTCTCAGTATGAATTGGTGCAAAATATCAGAATACATTTGTGATCTATGTTATTTATGCTAGGAAAAAATACTCTAAGAAAATTGGTATAAAAAGTATTCTCTGATTACATTTAGATTAATATCAGTCGTGCTGTATTATTATAGAAAGGGGTTTTGATTGAGATAATTATATATTTATGTCAACATTCGCGTACACTAACCTATATGCATTAGAAGGTAGGTATGGCTTATTAATAAATTAAATACCAAGACAACGTCAAGTCCTTATTGTTTTTTGCTAAAGCAATAGATTAGTTACTAGTAAATTAGTATTATACAGTGATTAGTAATTATAAAGTTTGTGAATGAGATTGTCATACTGTAAAATATTGAGATTTTAACATAATATAATGTGTTTATACCAAAGACATTAAAAAGTAATAATCTTAGAACTCTTTGGTAGATACAAATAGTACTTGCTTTTCCAATGATATCTTGAATGTCTTTGTCGGGCCTTGTCGATTTTATTACAACAAAATTGTATTCTGTATTTATTTTATTATATTTGGAATTTTAATATTTTTATACATTCATAATATTCTTATTCTGAATTTATGTATAGTGTTTTTCGATTATTTTGTTATGCCATTGCTTTATTTACCGCTCAACAGTCATAGATAATATTAGACCCATAAAAATTAAGGGTAACTTTTCTTACTTTCAACTTTGACATTGGCAAAATCATCGTCTGCCAACGATGGAGCCACAATCTAAAAATTGAAGTGAATTGAATTGCCTCTATTGTAAGAGACATTTGAAAAGCGAATACAAACATGATATTTGTTTAAATATTGAGTTATATAGTTCTGAAGATGGAGATTAACCTAAGGCGATAGAAACAAGAACCATAGCCATATACTAACAAGTTCTTTCATTTAACATTTACAGAAGACTCGACGCACTCGTTAACCTCTCCAGCGATCGCAGCTAATATAAAAGAATTTTTTTTTATTCAAACAATTCAAACTCCGACGATACCATATTCGAAACGCACGAAATTCTTAATACAGAAGTAAATAGGAAGCCATATTGCGTCGCTGCGAAGCCCGGCGACCTTACGAAGTACCGTATTGTTCAATTGTAGCTGACACAATGAAACTTTTTTCATTTCGTCCAAAAACATCTGGCCTTGCCAGTTTGGATTTGTAATTATAGACTGAGAATTGTATTAACGTAATAAAGTTTTTGTATTCGTTTTGGCTTCAGCCTTTACCGAGTCGACAGCACTCTAGACCGCTTAGAATGCTCTAGGTAACGTAGAAGTGTTTCTAGCTAACCCAAAGGAATCTGCGGGACTTTGCTGCGGTTGTCAGAAGATCGAGGAAAATATTTTTCCTGTGTAAAAACGTTGCTGCTTTCTGAAAGGTTCATATTATAATTGAAGATAGCTGAAGGCACTCTTATGATTTAAATATTGAATTTTGTAGTTTGTTATGAGTTTGAATATATAATTACTGCTATAAGTCAAATTTACATGAAACTTGTGAAACAGGCCCCAATATTCATTATGTCGTTAGCACCAGACTACAAGTTGCGTAAGAGATGATGAACCGTCGTGCAAGAGACGCAGCTTTTTTCATCAACAACAATTTGTCATTGTCTGGGAATGGTGAAATTAAAAAAGACATTAAAATATTCACTATGCTTAGCGATGAGAGGACTTTTTCGTGAATAAGAATAATAAATTCTCATTTTTAAGACACTTTGATGGATGATGTAAATGAATTCAATTTGAGTGTATCCATATTATTTATGATAATGTTTAAGATGTGTTGGGATGAGATGCTTTTACAATATTACAGGCCCGAGACATACGTCAAGTATTCGTTGAACATAGCTCGTTAAAGAAGAATCAATATTTTTACAGACGTGTGGATGAATGTAACAAATAATGTTTAGCTTTATATTGGGTTTATTTACTGGACTTTCCTTGGCGATACGTAATCAATAGTAGGAGCCTATTCATATACGTATAAAGGAAGCTATATTATACAATTGCCATTACACTTGTTAAAATACAAGTTAAACTGTATATTGTTGTACATAATTCCCAATTAACTATTCCTCTTTTGCAGCAGAACCCAGCAAGCGTCCGGATATTTGAGTCACGCATTAATTTCGTAAATCAATGAAAATTGAAAAATAAATCAAACACTCCCAACCGATGCATCACTGACGGCCAATTTTGGTAGTGCCATTTTCGCCGGCACGATTTACGATTGTTCGTTTTCCAAAAGTCTGTAACCCTTGTAACCCCTAGAAACATATTGGTCCCACGTCATGCCGAAAATTAATAGCCTAGAACAGATTGCACGTACAGTTACGTCGCACTGTGTGACAGTGTTGATTGATCGACCGTACAATGTTTAATTTTAACGAGCAAAGTGTAGTACAAGCGTTTAAAGTGCGATCAATAACTGGTATAGTTGGCTGTGATTAAATTTCGCCTGATCGGTTTAGTGGTTGTTTAAGTCGCCCGTGAGTCGTCAGATCTTTGACTAATAAGACGTGGAGTCATTCCACAATGACTAATAATTTTAATTTGAAAATGTGTGCGAACAATCCCCAAGTTTATTTAAATTTACTTACATTGGCGCAGTGTGTATTTGAGTTTTAAATTCATTTCAAATATTTTCATTTCTTTTTGTATAAGGCCGATCCTGCTTTAATCAAAAATCTCCGGACAGACAAATACAGAAACACATTAAGTGATTACATTAGACCGGCTTCATGATCTCTGACAGATGCTGTCAAAGTTAAATCTTTTATGCTGCTCAAAGCGAAGCCCCATCTGAATCTCTTTGAAAGCGAATCGGAACATGTACCTGTAGTCAGATTATTCCGAAGCACTTTGAAATTGTGAGTATTATCTCTGCAAAATCGCATAAGAGATTAATTTTCGAGGCAAATTGCAGACAGACAGGTCGTCTGCGTCGCGAGACTCAGAGACGAGAATTCTCTATCGCTTAAACACAATCAATACTGATCCACACAGGTCGGCCAATTCGGTCTCTTCGGAAATAGCACTTGCCCGCTTAATTTGATAAAAGGGCGGCTCCGGGAATTGTTCTAGAAATGGAAATTATTAGTCCAAGATGAATAGACTTCATTAGGATTATTAAATTTCATGATTTGTCTTCATGAAATCTTATCTCAGTTTACGTTATTTCTAAAGACGGAACAAAAAACGTCTCGCGGGGTTCCATTACCTCGTTTCTTAGATTTTCGTGAAATTATTTAAGTAATATTCTGGCCCTTTGGGAATACTGAAGGCTGTTTCTTCAATATCCGGTCGACAGATGTTGGGATTAAAAAGCGCTTGATAATTTTTATAAACATGCTTTGTGAGATTTTTAATAACATCTAAAAATTTTCTATGAAAATATTTTTTGTTATATTTTTAATTTTGACTGTCAATCTCTCGAAATCTTAAATGGAATCTTATACTTTATCCGATTATTCCGCGCCAATTTAAACACAAATTGACAAATTTCCGATGACCCTCTATATAAAGGCGACGTTAATTGCGGCCTTTCCAAACTTGATAACGTAAAAGTGAACGATAACACGAAGCCGGGCAAAATTTGTAGCTACCACTTAAGAATTACACGGGCACAATTTAATAGAAAAAGGTCAACTGTTGTTATAAGCGACAAGGCTGTTTTCATTAAGTCAAGTGCATATTGTAGAAGGGTTGCTTCCAATTGTGATTTAGAAATGAAAAGTAAAATAATATTTTTTAGGTTTCATAATTTTCAAATGAAATGTTATTCTTGCCCTATTTTTGTAAATGTACTAGGTAACTTGCCCCCAGCAATTTTCATAGCACAACTGATTTAGCTCAGTTTTTATCACCGACTGTCTGCCTGATGTTAATCGCCACCATGGACATACAATTCGTGTGACTTATGATTTGGATCCAGGACGTCCTGGATATTACATACAAGACCGCTCAAAAAAAAATGCAATAGGTGAAATACATTAAAATAGTTTACTAAAAATAACGCCGATCAATAAGGCATCGTTGGGCGTACTCATAATGCCGGCAACTTAACAAGACTCAATGGCCCCAAAAACTTAAGTGGCAGACATTCTTGAAGTTTATCCGCCACGTTGCTAAGTTGGAATCTGTCGCGGACGTACTAGGCGATAAATAGTTTCTGTTCTCACAGATCCGCAGAAAATAGCTAAAGCGATCCACGTCCGACTTTTACGGTCTTAGACTTGGGTAGGAAAGTATATCTTTCCTTATATCTTAAGTATATCTTAGAATTATATCTACGAAGAAGAATAACTTCGCCTTTAAATCAAGAAGTATGATTTATCATCAATCTAGAAGTATTTAGACAAGATACTTCCACAAGTTCTAATATCGAAGGTAAGTTTTAAGAAAAGGTATTTGGACAATTATGTTTGATTAAATAGGTTCAAAGGCTTAATCAATATCAAAATTTTGTGAGAACTAAACTAATTAAAATCATTAAAGCGATAACAATTATAGGAGTTAAGACAAATTAGTTAAGTCTTTAAATGTAGACAAATTTATGGATAAATATCGTAAGTCTAATAAGAGTATATCGTTGCTAAATTGTATAATAAAAGCTAAAATGGTGAAGTAATGGCTTTGTCAGAGATAGCTTGCAAATTTGCGTGAAATCAATTTAGAAGCAATCTTATTTAATTACTGCAAGTCCATGAAAACGTCTTGTTTATGAAGCCTGGTTCTTTTATTTCTCTGCCGGGCCAGTTAAGCGTCCGTTTCACGTATTAGCATATAAATTGAATGCGCGGTCATTCTTCCCGAATGAACGATTCATGTTTTTACGGAGTGCTCTCCATTCTTGATTGTACATGTTGGTTTGACTTTATTCTTTTAAATTTTTGAGCTTTATGAATTTTGGAAGTCTATTGTTTTATATTTGAACTAATACAACTTTGTCTGAGTTTATTAGGTTAGGTTAAGTTAGGTAGGATATGTATGAAGAATAAAAGAGAAATGCCTATAACAATATATTATGTTCTGACGAACATCTGTAACAGTTGATATATTCGATGAAGACTTGTAGAACTGGTTAAACAAAGTTAAACATTAATATCAGAAGAAATAGTTGTTTCTAAGATATTTTTAGATCACATTCGTGAATTTTTTTTTATTAAACAAATGGATAATCCTTATATAAAATCAGAATTGTATATGCATTAACCATCCAATTTATAAGAAAATACCTCGCGCCTTCGATAATTGTAAGAACTTTTATTTCAAATCTCCTAGAACGGTTCCTACATACAAGTAGTAATTAAATTTATAGCTTTCTATAAATAAGCGTGCATAGTTCTAATTTCTCATTAAACTCTGTATTATCGCCTAGGCAACCCTTAGAGCTCTCGTGGGGGTAGTCAAATGAAATTAGTAGCAGGAACTGGGTCAATCGCTTAGCATATTATTTCCAGGCATTTGTGTGCGTATTTGGGTAATTACCCACGAATAAAAATAAACGACTTACGCTGTTTAGTTTAAGTAGTTCACGTTCTGTTTATTTAAGTAAATTTCGTAATATTTTATATAAACGTAAAAAAATATTCATGAAGATTGAATATTACAATGCTAATGATTTCAATTTCTATTTGATTCTGATTGATTACTGTGAGACTGTAGAATATAAATTTCGCTTGACGTCCGACACTTTCGCTATCCTTAGTACCATCTCAATCAAAACTTCCTTTATGATAACATTAATAGAACATATAAAACCTTAGCACACTTCAATCATATCATTACTAGCAAAGCGATCTTGTTCAATAATTAACTTTTTTATATTGCTGATCACATCAGGTCCAGAAGACCAAATTTAAAGACAAAGAATTAGTAAAACAAAGTCCACCAATTCAACAGGCACGTATCCTGATCAGTTAACGTTAAGTTACGTCGTAAATCGTTCAGTGCGGAGTTTCATGTCTGGCATTAACTGTGTAAGGACTTTCGTTAAACCATTAACGAAGAGTGACGAGTGTGAAATGAATGCGTGGGGTTTGATTCAATTACGTTATATTCTGGGAATGAAATGGATATATGATATTAATATATATGCAAGATTCTACTGCTTGATGTAGTTCAGAGTCAAAAAGCAGTTCCTACTTTTTTTGTTTGAAGCATCTTTGACCTTTGAAATAAAACTATTTGCCGGATTTTATCGTGGATTTTATGATTTTCCTGATGTTTTGAAAACTTTGCAGTCATCCTGGTCAAGGGGTGGACTGAGGTGTTGGCCGTCCGAAAATTCAAAGTTACTATAGATATCTACCTACATTTTACAAATTTACATTTTTAAAATTTTAGCCGGTTGTAGTCCGATCTGCGCAAAATGATTAAAATGGCTTGAAAGAAAATCATAAATATAAAAAAACGCGAATGAATTCGGAAAATACTTTTATTTCAACGTCCAACATTCGTGTAAACATAAGAAATCATTATCTATACATTTTAAACTTCTATTATAAAATTTGTGCATAATGACATTAGTAACCTTAACGTTTAAAGTAGGGGTGAAGGAAGATAATATTATGAATTGATTAATTTTGGTCCTTATTGCTTTGGTATTTATCTAAAGGTTAATTGTGTCTATTGATATCGTCTAATTTACAAAGGGCGTGCAACAAAGACCAGAGAAGTAAATCACTTATAAACAAGGAAGAAATTGTTCTTTTTTCTTGTCATCCCTTTTGTGTCCTATTGTGGAGATTAAGGGAAAATAAAAGTAGGCGTTCCATGTTTCTATAACACCACACATTCTCAAAAATAGTAAGACCATGTTATGGATAGTTTATTTTACGTAATGGCGGCGTAAGGAACAAATGAGTGGCAATATTGCAGCAGCCAATAAAAACCATCGAAAATTAATTTTCCACAGTTGATTTACTGGTGTTTCAATTTTAATAATGCTGCCGGATATTTAAATTAATTTTGAGGCTTTAATATTTGGAAATATTTAAACAAAATCAATGTATTACTCGTAGAATTAATTTGTGGAAATATGTTTTTTTTTGTTAATAAAATATCAGTTTTATATTGTGTATTTTTTCACTGCTGGGAACTGGCCTCTACTACTAAGGGCGTTTAGACTAACCCCTCTGGCCTTCTTGGAGTATAGATTGACTATTATTGGGGTATGGATAATACGAGTAAGGCATTTGTTATATTGATATAAACAATTAACGTTGAAAGAAAACATGTTGCAAAGCTCTATTCTTCATTCTCATTAGTGATCCCAAACTTCAATTTCACTATTTTGTTGCATTTTAATACAAAATACCGATATAATGCACCAAAACATTTAAGATATGTGTGTCATAGTATCATAACATTGTCCAGTCAGTTCGCATTCGATCATCAATCATTCCGTGCGTACTCATTATCAATTAATATCAAAGTATTTCAATATATTCATTTTCTGACAAAAAAATTTGTCAAAAAAAAAATCATTCCGTGCGTACTCATTATCAATTAATACCAAATATTCAATATATCAATTGTCTATCAAAAAAGGACTTTCTTTCATTCTCATATACAATGATATCATTCTATCATAAAGGTACTGTGCGCACCGTACAATATGCAATAAAAAATATGACCAATTCACATACTTTACCGCGCTGTTATAAATTGAGTACCGAATATTACCATACCCATATACCTACAATAATAATATACCTTTTCCATTTACTAAATTGGCCAAACAAATCTTATCAGTGGCCGCTGAGGTTCACCTACGTGGAAATCCCTATCGTTATCCCTGTGTCAATTAACAGAGCTCTTGGTAAGTGACTGACATGTTTGGAGAAGGGAAACCTATATCCATTACCCACGTAGTTTAGCGGATTGAAGATTATTGCAAGTTTCCGAACGTAGTTTGTTAGAGTATATTCAAAGTTTCTAACTAATATTTACCTAGAGATAGTATAATAAATATTTTAGATACTAATTTATGATATTGACTTTCTTTTAATCTGAGTTGCGTGATTATTTTATTTTTCAAAACCTTAGTAAATAAAAAAAATACAAATTAATTTGTATAAATTTGATAATTGCCTATTTAAGATTGGCGTTTAATACTCTTCAGTTGCTCAGTAGAATGTACAAAACAGTGGTCGCACCGCGCTATAACTACGCTACAGAGGTAGTCCTTTACATTTAAAGCTGAAAACATAGATCAATATTTTTTTATCAATAGATTTTGCTCCTAACTCCGTTCGTTTAAAAGGGTTTCCCAGGAATAAAAGTTCCGTTTTGTTATTTTCCGGGATAATTATTTTAGATTCATTATTTTTATGGGTTCGCTTAGCCTGGCTTCATAATTGGCATGTATGATAGGTAACAATGTTGCGAAATATTTTTTTTGTTGAAAAAATAAACATGTTCGGAGAAATGCATAATTTGTTCGAACATTAATTGATAAAAACCAGGATGTCAAAACATACAATACACAATCTAAACTAAGCTTGACAACCCTAAAATATGAACTTTAGTAAGGAGTCTATAACCAATAAACTATTACCCCATGGTATTTAGACGAGTATTTACGATCAAGGCGAACTAAACCAGTCCATAAATACAAGTGCCCTTTCGCATTATTTTGCAACTATCATACGAAATATAGGACAGTGGCCCGTAGCAATAAAACAATAATTTTCAGCCAGTGAACAGATAGGATCTCATGGGGAATAGGGTTGGCAATCTCAAGATAAGCAGTAAGCACTCTATGATTTTCAAAGACTATTACATATCTCATAAAATAAGTAGAGTCCTACTTGAGCATTTTTTGTGTTTTTACAGCTCAGTTGCACAGTTGACTGCCTCGCTAGCGTAGTTATACTGCATGCGCGGTACGGCAGCGCTCTGAGGTTAAGGTTAAGGGTTCGAATCCCGGGTAAGTTATATTTGGGTTTTTTTGTTTAGTGTCAGCCAGGAGTCTGGAATTAGTACCCGATATGGCGATAGGTTCGCCCCCTTTCAAATCATGTGGAACACACTTAGTGAAAATTGGGCGTCTTGGTTGCACTTCTGCATACCCCTTTAGGGATAAACGCATGATGTGTGTAAATTTTAAATTTGGAATGCTGCGTTATTTTTATCTCTTGATTACTTTGATACGGTTCCATAATATTTATGGTTTAGCTCGACAACCCTAACGGGGGATTCCCTTTATATTACGGTGCGTTCACATCGCCTGTAGGTAGTGCCGGGATAACTGGATTTTTGGTCTAACTACAATAAAGTAACCGATAAGCGCTCGGCTTTAATAATTGTGCTCGTTACGTTTTCTTTATGACGGGTTAGACACTTACTAATAGCTGCTTGTTTTATATAAATTAACTTTTTAACTATTAACCAACCAATATTTAATATTATTTTGCATGAAGACACATTTAATATATTTTATACTATTGGTGGACATCATTCTGAAAGATTCTCCCCTAAAACTTTTGACCAAAGCGTCAGTTTTGAGCATTATTTTTTACAAAACAGTGAAGGTATATAAAATCAGCCGTTTATATCATAACACCAGCGTTTCGGGTTCAGTAGATAATCCATTTTATTGTTTATGTCGCTACAAACACGGTGTCGGAAAATTCAAAATAAAGCAATAACAAATATTTAAAAATATCCCATTACGGTTCAGACATCAAAGGTTTTATTAAAAGAGTTTTATTTTTAAAACAAACGTCCAAGTGTACCGAACCACAAACCAATAGACATCATTGGACGCGTAACAGCTGACTACGTATGGTTTTGCAATATTTTTTCAATGCGATGGCCAGAACTGGGCTTTACCCGCAAGGCCTCTATTTCCACGTGGTAAAATCCTTTGTGCCGTTTGTGTTTAACAATATTATTTACCATGCGTGTTTGGCCCGATACGACGGGAGACTACACTTATTTTAATAGCAAAAAAACATGTTTCGCAATCAATGATTTTTCATGTCTATAGATTAAATCTTTTTATTATTGGTAATAATATCGTATATTGTTATTTTGATTTCAAAGAAAAATATCTTAAAACCACAGCCATTAAACAGTATAGTTAGTTAATATCTTAGATCTCTTTGCTTAAAACAAATCTAGGTATAAAAGTCGTACCTTATCTACTTACCAGAATATGGGTTTAACTATAATAATTTTAGTATATCAGCTTAAGTCTGCTACTAGAACCCATTCGTATTCGTTGTCAAGTACAGATTGGAACGAAATCCCTAAGGACGAGGTCCGAATAGAGCTGAAGGAACGATTTCTGTAAACTGAGAAAAGTAGACGCGTAGTGTACTATGCAGAAATTATATCGACGGCTGAAAGGCTTTAATTGACTTAAGCGACATTCTTTTTTCAAATTTCTTTTAACTATTTTAAGCGGCGATTGCCTAGTTGGGTGTGGAACGGACTGCCGAGACGAATGTCTGCAGGTTCAAATCCCAAGGGCACACACCTCTGACTTTTCTAAAAAATCATGTGTGTATTCTTTGTGAATTTATCGTTCGCTTAAACGGTGAAAGAAAACATCGTGAGGAAACCTGCACATCCGAGAAGTTCTCTATAGGAATTTCGAAGGTGTGGGAAGTCTACCAATCCGCACTAGGCCAGCGTGGTGGACTAAGGCCTAATCCCTCTCAGTAGTAGAGGAGGCCCGTCCTCAGCAGTGGGCAAGTATATAATACAGGGCTGATATTATTATTTATTATTATCTATTTTAAAAACATAAAAAAAGTGCTGATTTTAAAAATGTATGAAACTTTGTGTCGCAAAAAATGTCGCTTTCAGCCGTCGATATGTAACTTCTTATATTGTATGGAAAGTCATAATGGTAACATAGTATATTATAATATTGAATTATAGCCCATCGATCTTATGAAAAAGGGAAGCATTATCATAATTTAAGGACAAAGACGAAAGGTCAGACCGATTGTTACGAAATCTAATGTTTAATTAAATAGATAAATGTATACTGCTAAGCACATCATAGCTGTTAGCGAATATATTTAATGTGGCAATGATTTTCTAAGTCGGATTAGACCTACTTAAAAACAAACTTAGAAGTTTTGTCTGTACTGTTTATCGATTATCTTTCGCTTTGACGGTGAAGGTAAACGTGAGGAATCCTGCACACTTAAGAATTCTCTATTAAAAATTCCACGACAATTAGCTTACTTGAAATAATTAGACTACGGCCCTAATCTTCTCATTAGTAGAGGAGTCCTGTGCCCAGCAATGAAACAGTTAATACAGCGCTGGTAATATTATTTTTGTTACGAAACCTTTTAATATACAATACCTTATTTATATTTTAATACTGTAATCACATTTTCCAGTTCAAAGCATTCTAAACTAACTCATTTTTCAGTGAATTTAGTTAAGTAAAATCTAAAAAATGTAAGCTGTTTAAACCAATCTACAATTGTACGCGAGTTATGAATTTACTTAAGAATCTTAATAAAGTAAATAAACTTCGAAATTAATAAACTTTTATTTCTTAGATTTCTTGCTCAATTCTGCTTAAAATATTTTTTCTACCTAACTTGTTTCTATAGAAAGCGTACAAAATTATTAAAAGTGAAATCACTAGTAACTAGTATTCATTACCTGCAGTGAGGTCTGAGAAGGTTCTTGGTATAAAGTAATGGTGAAACAACTTCTAGTAAGTATCAAAGTACATGCACATGAGATCACGTCGTTCCGGGCAGTCTAGACTGAATGAAATCAATAAATTTCGTCACATGTTCACAAAGTAAAAGTATTATATTTTGTTGTTCGTTGACTTATAGACTACTAGCTTTTGCCCGCGTATCCGCATGTGTATAAAAGTATTTCCAGGATAAAAATTTACCGAGTTAAAAAATAGCCTATAGTACTCAAGAGTAATACAGTTTCCTAATAGTGAAAGAATTAAAAAAATCCGTTCGGTAGTTCTCGAGATTATGCAAACATATGTATACTTTTACTCTACAAAATATTACATTAGATTTGACCATTCAGTATATGGTCGTCGCAGTGTGTTTGCATTGATTGGACGTACTGGTGTCGAATTTATACTTTCGTTAAGTATAGGGCCGCCTGCCATATCCTGTTGCGGGAGCAACAAAAAAGATTGCAATTATGCTGCTTGCTAGACCACTGCCGCTTCTAGGCCTATACTGCCTTTTGATAAGTCCAGCACTCGCGTCAACCTAGATATGAAGTTTATCCATTACATATATTTAAACACTTCTGTTTTAATCTATAAAGACCCAATACATAAGATTCCATATCTACTTATGCTGTAATTTATCATCCTTAATCATTATTGTACTTCTGCAATAGTAATATGGCCTCTCCTGGTACAAATAAGATAAATAGACAACAACCGATCAATCAAAAAGTCCAAACAGCGTAAAGCCGCAACGCCTACGGGCACCAGTCTATTCAAATGACATAAGCAACTCCTAAACATCTGCTTTCAAATGCGTGCACCCGATAAAGTTGTCCACGGATGTTCGTATCGCCTCGAGGGAGACATTACTCCAGTTTAATACGTAGGGCTGCCACATTAAAGTTTTCAAAACTGGAAACTTTCGCCCTGATAAAGTGCAGACCTGAGAAATCTACGGCAGTTCAAAAGGAACCCATCTCGCAACGTTATTTGAGAAGTTTGAATTTTTTATGGATGACAAAAGGGATTTTGATGTTAATTTCTTTTATGTCGGCGCGAGACCGTGATTGTTCTTTTTACTATGATTAAAGTTATTTCTAAGTTGAAATGGTTGTAATTTAAGGCAGACCGAGTTTTAACTATCACGTGCTGACGTCAGGTTAAATCAAACGATTCGGTTACGAATGGCACAAAGGAATCGTGTCACTGTCGCCGCCGGGTACGAGGCACGGAAGGAAACGTCTCAATAAACGAACATTATTACATATGGTACAATAGAGTTATAACTATGGAATATTATTAGATTATGAAAATGGGTCTTATTAAAACGATGAATTAATTGAGTTTTGAACGTACGAAGATAATTTTTTAAAGTATTCACTGTAGGAAGTTGTAATATGTTAGGTGATAATCTCAAAATACTATAACTACTGTGAATACTATATTAAACAAATCAAACAAAGCCGCTTAGAAAGTCCACGCACGATTAAAAAACAGAATCCGAAATCACAATCGATTTTATGACACAACAAATCGAAATATCCGAATTAAATCGAGTAGAACCGTTCAGCCCTGTCGATAAGTCCCAGTGTTGTCCGCATGGGCTTGTCGTATGTCGCAAATTGCCTCCGAGTGTGTAACGTGTCATGATACAGTCTTTGTCACTTAATGGAACGTATGTACCAGACGTCCCAAAACTTGCTACATGTATCTTCTTATACATACATACGTGTGGCTAGAATAACGTAACAAGTTACAGAGTTCATTGACATTTCAGAATCTGAATTCAATTGTTTTCTGGCATGGAATGAATTTTCAAATTTTGTGTAATATAGTCGAATATTGGTATTTACCAATATTTTAAATATTTATATTATAACGTTTGCGTTATAATGTGTAAGAATATAAAAATAAATAAGCTTAATATACTTACAATAAAACACTCATAAATGTACTGAACAACTTTTCATTACAATTTTCATAAAACATTTATAATTATTTTAATGTTACATATTCCTTCTCATTAATTAGCTCTCATTAATGCCGAGTGCCGAATTTAATTACGTTCCATAAAAAAAAACATTTCAAGTCAAAGATGCTATTTCATCGCTAAGTCGAAAACCGGCACAAAAAGCGGTATCCGTAGAATTTTAAGAGATTTGAAAATGTTAAGCAATATACCGTTGAGCGGTGATAAATGATGTTTTTCCGCACAAACAACGCATACACGTCTGGTGGAATGCCTAATGGTTGCCAGGATATTGGGTTTACATAAAGACGGAGCATTAATGTTTCTACAGCTTTATGTAAATGATTTCGGGCGCTCCTCGCTTCGACTACGGAGATTTTTGTTTTGATTTATGTGGCTTGGTTTTTATTCACATTTTGGTATATATATCTATATATACCGATGTATGCCTCTTTATTTGTATATAAAGTATTATTGTGAATGTGTAATTTTTTATATTCAAAGTTTAATGAATGTGAGATGCACGAAACCATATTGATTGCTCAGACGTTTTATAAGTTGTTGAAATTGTAGGTACCTATTACAAATTTATACAAAATTATGTATTGATTTCTTATGTTTACACGAATGTCACACATAATAAAAATATTTTTTCCGGATTTTATCAAAGCTCTTTTTAATATAATTTTCTCCCGGCGTTTTATTCTAGTAGCTGTTGACGGTCCGATCTAAGCAGAATGAAGTAGATATTGTCACTGACTTTTCGGACGACAAACACCTCACCTCCCGTAACCATGAAGGCTGCAAAGTTGAAACGTGGGGAGAAAATTATAACATTATACCGCGATAAAATTCGGAAAAATAGTTATATTAAAATGTTCTACAAAATTATTTATTATTATGTATTCACACTTAACAACTGTTGGTTAAAGTGGCGGTACTTAGGCAGGTGGACTCGCATTAAAACCCTCTTAAATCTCATTGTGTATTTAGCAACAACTTACTTTTAACTAACAGCGTATAACGAAGGCCAGTCTGCAATTCTACTTCACCGATTTCAATCAGTCTTATCACATGAATAAGTTGGCTAATCTGAACTACGAGAAAGCATATTTGATTAGGTTTTTATGACGCCATCCTGAACGATTGCAAGTGGGGTCCAGAATGGAGTTTTTTTAATATCCACAGACTATATATCAAGTTAACATTTTGTCAAAAGAATATGAACACTAGCGGGCAATAAAATCGTGAAAATCCGAATATCAACGTAATTTTTTACGATTGAAAAAGGTCGATCGTTCTTTTTCTGTCATCGTATAGTAATAATTCAAGATTATCGGCCACTTTTTATACTCTCCGGGATATTTTATCTAGCCAACATTAAATTGATATTGTAGATCTTCTAAAATATAAAATTGAGAAATAAACATTTTATCGTACACAAATAATAGCATTGCGGAGTGCACAGTTTTGGCTTCTGACCAAACGCTGAATCACCAAATGAATTGAATTAACGATACACAACATTAAAAAATTCAATTCGAAATATTTCGTATTCCGGTTTGATAATACGGATACGAGAGTAGTTAAAGTGATGGTAATTTATCTTTGATCGCCGACCGGAAAAATATTAAACGAACGCATACATCACGCCCTTATTCCCGAAGGGGTAGGCGGTGGTGCAACCAAGTCACCAACTTAGCCAAGGGCGTTCCGTTCCGTGATGTCATAAGGGGCGAGCCTATCGCCATATCGGCCACAAATTCCAGACCCCAGCTGATAGTGAGCAGTAAAATCCAAATATCACTTTGCCCGGCCCGAAATTCGTCTTTCTCTTTTATGTAATGGGTTCCAAATTCGAATCCAGGACTCGGAACAGTACTCGTATCAGTTTTGAAGCATCGAAAAAATATTCAATATAAAAAAATTATCTATGATTTTAGATGAGATATATACTGATTTAAATTAATCTCTGTAAAGGTATGTTCGCTTTCAAGTGGGTTTAATCGGGCGATATTACAGAGGAATCGTCCAAGCAATTTATCAGCGCGTGCCACATAAGTGTGGTGACGACCAGTCAGCAATAAAGCGTTTATTGAAATTGCTCGCTAGTCGGGACACCTGAGCGCTAATAGGCGCTCGCTGGTTGCCATATTACCGGGAAATTCCGGTAAGTCCGGAATGTCCATTCCTTGCTGGGAATATAAATTTTAAGATACACGTAATATAATATGTAAGTTGCAAAAAACAATAACATACTGGCCTCGAAAACATCGAAAGTATAAATAGGAGCCAATCTATATTTTTACATCTACACTTATATAAATACTCTATTTCAAACATAACATAGCAGAAATTGTGAAAGTAAAAAAATAAATATCCCGGATTTTATTCCGGTATCATTCATCACCTGGTACCCCTATCCTTAACGGTTCGCCGACTCGGACTGAAGGCATGCCGAACGGAGAGCTACGAGGAATCCTTTGCGAAACGTAGCGAGGACGTCGAAATGTCTAATGATGGTAATATCTGCGGAACGGATAGTTGAAGGCTGCGATACTGTTGGGAGCGTAGATCGACGAGGATCCGTGCTCTCTGCTTTAAAATAAGACCTTTGAATAATTTGTATCTTTAGTATTGCAGAGGAATGAGGCGTTGCGTCTACAGACAGCCTCAAAAGTAGTGGAAATAATTTAAAATCTAAAACTGTTCTACACATTATCATCCACGGAAATATTCATTTTTATTTATGTAAAAAAAAGAGAAGCCTTTGAAGATTATTTGAGTAAAGAAAAAGTTATTGCTGATACGGATACATAAATTTTAAGGCGATTTTAAATTTTCGTTACATAAATAATATATTTTTTAGCGGTTTTTAAAGAGTATTTTTTATTGTGAATTGTGTGAAGCTAGATGAATTATATCGTTTCAAAATACTACAGCCAAGTTCAAGACAAAACAAAAATCATGTTATAGATTGTAGAGGTCAACGTAAAATAGTTTTTATATTTCACAACTGGTATATTATGCAGTACAATATGTATGTCACGAAAATAGAACTACATAAAGTAAGCTACAATGTATAGAAATCGTCAGCGGAACCGAAGGAAACGAGAACGCAAAAAGCTCGCGTCATTACCACTCAAAATTAAAATTTCACGAAATAAGCTGTCACAAAAATAATGACAAAAAAGCCTCAATGGGAAGCGTTTGAAGTAACACTGGATTTGTTGCGACAAAATTACTTAATAACGTGGGTGTTCCGCGCCGGGCCGTTCTCGAGAAACGGGTACGTTCGACCCGGGATGTCCCTTCACGGCTTAATTTAGAAAAACCGTGAGATCGCCGGCTCTTTATGTACTGTTTGCGAATCCGACCGTCGATGTTTCAACCCTTCAAGGCTATAATATAAAAAGTTATTTCGACGCGGGCACCAAGGCAATTTTTCATGCTTACGCTTTGATGTAGGGAACTCTTATTAGAGCCGCTACACTCGTCAGGGAATATTTGCGTTTTTATAAACGTGAATAACGCTCGCCTTTTTGTTACCCTAATTTTGTCGTATGGGGATAAATAGAATACATTGTTGCAGTCAAAATGTAAATTTACAGCGCCAGCTTGGAACATTTTCGTTAAATTGGCTTGATTGACGAATGCGTTTTACTTGCCTTATTTATATTGAAAATATTATAATCTTACTTTTATACTTACTTACAATTATAGAAACGAATGATTATGAAAATGTTTGTCTGTTTGCTAGAAGTAAAGTAACAGTTGAACGGATTTCTATGAAATTTTGCAAATGGATAAGTTATATCCTGCATTGGCGAAGGGTGAATTTTTATGAAAGGGAGACCGACACACCATATAACTAATAATATACATAAATGGGGTCTGCAAATCGTTCTAATAATAATTAGATTCTACAGAAAGCGAAGCCGATAGGAATCGGGTTATATGGACCATTCCCCATTGATGTCCTGTATATTTACTTTTTATACACAATTTTTATTCTATTTATTTGCTGGAGTATAGTTTTTTAAACTCTAATTATTTATTTGCGCTGACGTCATTCAGATGCCACTATAGATCGTTCCATTTAGGGATTTGTAGTGAGAGAGGCTGTTCACGTGGACAAAGCCGTGAGCAACATCTAGGCTTTAATAATAAATTAACTTATAGCCTTTAAGAACGATACATGCAGGCTTTCCGCTTGTTTATAACTCGCTATTACAGTAGTCGGTAACACCTTATTCATACCTAGCCCGTAAGATTTGCTCAACCGATTGTATTAAAAATGACCAGCCACAAATAAATTCAAAAACGAAATACAAAAGTCAAGAGCGAATAATTCACAATTTGTGAAAAACTGTCCAACTTCACAATGTACTTCAAAAATGTATTTTGTAAGAAATCGTAGTAAGGTGGGTGGCGCACAATACTGAAATTCAGTTTCACAGAAGATTTGGCTGGCTTTCGCGTACCTGCATCTGAGAGGACAATAATACGATTCTGTTACTATTTCTATAATAAATGTTGAATGGAAATACTGTAGATATCTTATTTGGTTTTTCAGCTTTGAGATGATTAAATTTATGAATATGTTACCAGTAAAGAAAGATTTTATCACATAATAGCTTCTACTCATTTTTTCGGGATAAAAGTCCCGCTGTATATTTTCCCGGGATAAAGTAGCCTATATCCTTTCTAGCGTTTTAAGTTATTTCCTTAAATTTCATGGAAATCCGTGCGATAATTTTTGATTTTGTCGATAAACCAAATTATTAATCACTAGCTTTTGCCCGCGGCTCCGCCCGCGTTATAAAGTTTTTCAGACTAAAGTTTTCCGTTATAAAAGTAGTACTTTCCCGGGAGCATATGTTCTTCCCAGGGTCTCAAACTGTCTCCATACCAAATTTCATCTTAATACGTTGGGTAGTTTTTGAGTTTAACACGTTCAGGCAGACAGATGCAGCGGGGGACTTTGTTTTATAATATATTTTTTAGAACTTTTTAAGTGGAACAATCCCGTCATACATCATTGTTGCATAACTTTAACCGTTTACGCAGCGCACGCAACGGAAGCTCTCAAAACTAATAATTTTCCCCGTTTTTGCAACATGTTTCATTACTGCTCCACTCCTATTGGCCATAACGTGATGATATATAGCCTATAGCACTCCAGGAACAAAGGGCTATCCAACACAAAAAGATTTTTTCAGTTCAAACCGGTAGTTCCTGAGATTAGCCATTACTGCTCCGCTCCTATTGGTCATAGCGTGATGATATATAGCCTATAGCGGTCCACAAATAAAGGGCTATTTAACACAAAACGAATTTTTCATGTAAAAACGCGTCACGTTTTATTAAGGACAACAAATAAACCAAGCGTGTGGATAGCAATAACATAGAAATAATCCTCGCAAAACGTGGGTCAAAGCATTTCGGAATTCCCGACAAATGATCGGGCTCGTAGCGAAACTTTCAAATGACCGCCGGCCGGCGTGACGGCCGACTTCACTCCACTAAAATATTACGAGTAAACGCAATAATTCGGCCCAATTTCAAATAACTGTGTACGTAATTAAAATTCAACGTGGAGAAGCTATAGAAATACAAAATTGACTATTACGAAACGACTCGAGAGTTTGAGCGCCGTCGAGTGTATACCCAGCAGATTGTTCGAATTAAAATGGCAGAAAAAATCCATTTGCAGTGGGCAAAGTCTCAAATTCGCTGACACGATCCCGGGCGAGGCGCACGCCGCGCCGCCCCCGTGCCGCCGCACCGCGCCGCCCCTAAGAGCCTGATTACAAAGTTTCAACAGAATGATGCCGAGAAAGATTTTTTAATGAATATTAATTCCTTTCAAGTAAAACAAAGTTTGTTCTCGGCGCGAATCGGTAATTGCTTCGTTTTTCGTTTACGTTGAAATTCTTAATCCCCTTGTAAGGTTGTCGAAATGCTAATACGGCCGAATCGATTCGAGGACTCCGGGCCTTTGTTTGATTGATGAAATCCAGTAATATTCTATTCCTTAATCTCAATAACAATGGAGCGCCGTCGTTCACTGCCCCCTCTCAAACAATAAGTGGAACGTTAATAGAAGAGCAGAATTCAACTCAAACCGTTTTCACATGTATACGTACTGCGTATTTCTGTTGATTCATTGAGTTCAGTCAAGGATAATTGGTGATTATATTCTTATATTTCCATATATAATATGCATATTAGAGCATGGATTTAGTTACTCTGTTCCAAGTTTAGATGGCGGAGTGACCTTAGAGTAATTAAGAAGGGAACTGGGGAGACGCTC
The DNA here is from genome assembly GCF_014839805.1 of Manduca sexta. Taxonomy (NCBI): domain Eukaryota; kingdom Metazoa; phylum Arthropoda; class Insecta; order Lepidoptera; family Sphingidae; genus Manduca; species Manduca sexta. Next base: position 4,362,618 of record NC_051136.1, read on the forward strand.
TGCCTCTAGCGCAGTGGGATGATGAGAAGATTAGACGAAAGTTTTAACAAAGTTAAACGTGGATCAGTTGTACTTATGACTTACACTTTCTCAATTTTGCCAACGATATTAATTATTATGTATTGTTTTGCTGAGATCTTTATATTTAATTAATTACATTGTACCTGCGTGGTAACCAGTATGTCACAAAGGTTTTCCCACGTAAATCCCAACCCACGAGATTTTTTTACAACCACACGACCTCTTCAGTAATCGATATATTTCAGTCAAATTGCTTAAAACCGTAATGTACTATTAATCTAAACCTTCCTCAAGAATTGCACTATCTTTTAATAAAAACTGTACAAAAATCCGTTCAGTAGATTTTCAGAAAATCGATCACATACAGGCAGACAGCTTTTGGGAACTTTGTTTTATAAAATGTATGGATGTGTCCATAAAAAGCATCTATTTCAAAAAATCCTGTTTAAACGTTTTTGTATCAACTAAAATAACTTTCCCTGTCATATTTTGACGAAAATATCCCTAACTCTTGTTTTGGCACTGTTCATCAACGTTAGCGGTTATTTGCCAAACTCAGTTTTATACACTAAACGAAACTCTTAACTAGTTTTAGAAATAGTTGGAATGGCGGCCGACCGCACCGTTAGTACTCGCTTTAAATACCGTTTATAGTTGAAAAATTAATGTTTAAAAATACGAAGTAATTGTACATACTTTATATTGCTTGCACTTACTGGTTGTGCTAAAGGTGATAGATAGGTCTCTTATATGTGTGAGTCCGCCTGGGTATCATCGCAATGTCTATTTCTGTCGCTAAGCAGCAGTGTGTAGCCACTGTTATATTCCGGTTTGAAGAACATTGTAGCCAGTATAACTACTGGACATAATCAACAACATCAAATGTCTCAGGATGGCGAACGCAGTGGAATACCAAATAATGCTTTGTAATTCAAGGTGTTTCTACTGTTTATGGGCGGTCGTGTCGCTTACCATCAGGCGAAAGGCAAGCCAGTCTCCTCATTCAAAAAAACTAATTGCCATGAGTGAAATAAATGTAACATGTAAATAAATAAATAAATAAAAAATATACAGGAGGTATATTTAAATACTATTGCAGAGTGCATTCCAGGAAAATCTTTGAAAAAACACGCCTACCATGTGTGAAGTCCCATTTTACAGGTTAGGTACACAACACAAAAATATCAGGACAAATTGAAAACTTTAAAGCGCCTCTATACTTTATGTTCTCACCAAATTCTATTCACTGAAAGGAAACAGTTTAACTGTTTACATACTTTATTTGAAATGAAGAAAAAAGCTAATGAAACCTATCAAGTATTTTGAGGCTCACTGTACCTCTGCATTCTTTAGCCAAGGGCACTTTGTGGTGCACTTTTTTAACAGTTTTTTTCGGCCGCTTGCTACCACCACAGCCTTATAAGTCTTTTGAAATGCCAGTAAAAAGGAAATAAAATTAAAACAAAAAGACCCGCGCTCGTCTGCGGTTCTTCCCTAATTAGCTACTCAGTATTAATGTTGCCCGTAAATTATTTTACATTTAAGCTCGTAATTTGTTATTACTCAATGCGAATTATTCAACAAATCATAAAGGACATGATTGGAATTTTAATATAATAAAAGGTAATTCAATTGAGGCGTTCAGTAGGTAAAACCTTAGAATATTTTGTATAACTTTGACTGGCAATTATGTGGTCATACCCAAAAGTCATAATGCTAGAAGAATCATGGTCCTGTGGCAGCATAGTGTAGGAACCATAAAGGGAAGGAAAGCAGATTAGGCATAGGACTGGTGTCTCCGGAAATCTCATGTTTCCTGGTAACATCCCAGTAGAGCCGGTTCATATATATCTGGAACATGGCTCCACTACTTTATTGGCCATATACTTTATAACATAATAATATCAGCTCTGTATTATATACTGTCCCACTGCTGGCCACGGGCCTCCTCTACCACTGAGAGGGTTTAGGCCTCAGTCCACTACACTGGCCTAGTGCAGATTGGTAGACTTAACACACCCGCAAAATTATTTTTCTCAGAACTTCTCAGGTATACAGGTTTCGTTTTGATTTTTTCTTCGCCGTTAAAACAAGCGAAAGAATACACACACATATTTTTTTTTAAAAGTTAGATGTGTATGTTCTTGGGATTTGAATCTGCGGACTTTCGTCTCGACAGTCCGTTCCATACCCATCTACGCTATCGCCGCTTTAATGCCCATGAATTATTCATAATTTATTACCACTATACCCTAATATATTCTGAGTATTTCAAATTCTAATTTACTTAGGCTATACCCTATTTCCTAAATGGACTAAACTTTCCCGAGCTACAATTAATGAAACATTTATATACAAACAAAGTGAAATAGTTAAATAGGTACATTCGAAATGGTAATTACAGAACTAATAGAGATATAATGACATAACCGACCTAAGGCTAGGATAAACTGCGGCAGTTAATTAAATTTCCTAGTTTAATACTTGCCCTCCGGGTTTTAAAGTCTCATTTAGGTCAACAAAGTTATACTGACAATATTTGTAAGTATTTGTATTAATGTAATGTATAATGTTCTCATTGTAGATTAATTATCGCTTGCTTTAACGGAGAAGGAAAAGATCGTGAGGAATCCTGCATAGGTGAGATGTTATCTATAGGAATTTTGAAGGTATGTGAAGTCTACCAATTCGCGCTAGGCTAGCGTGGTGGACTAAGACCTAATTCCTCTCAGTAGTAGAGGAGGCTCGTGCCCAGCAGTGGGTCAGTATATAATGCAGGGCTGATATTATCCATGCATTTTCATATGAAAAATTATAACAGTATGTACATATATAACTTTTATATACAATATTTAAAATATAAATTACATAAACGTACACAATAGGTTCATAGATAGTCGGTCACATCCGTACGCGATTAAATCAACACGACAAAATAAAACTTGCCCGAGATAAGATTTCCATTGTGATCTATGAAAGCGTCCTCACAATGGCCGGTATGCTTTTCGATGCACAATGCCCATTCCACATCTCTCATCTCTGAAAACAACGGATTCCAACACTTTTATTGTGCGTTAAATTGGAACAGATGGCAATGGAAGCATTCATAATGAAGTTGACAAAAGGTTTGCGTTTCCGTTATTGTTTTTGTTTTGAATTAACGTTTTGCAGTTTTTTTAATGTGTTCGGTTGGTTTCGTTATTTAAAGGTAATGTGAGATGTAAATGCAGGTTTTATTGTTGAAGTTTTTAATTCATCCGATCGAACGCAAGTTTTTAGTATTTATTGTTTTAAAAATGTTACGCGTATTTGAAGTTATAGAAAGGCAGGATTTGAAACATTTTTATTGAGTTGACTGCCTCGGTGGCGTAGTTGTACTACATGTGCGGTAGGGCAGTGCTCTGAGGTCCTGGGTTTGAATCCCGGGTCGGGCAAAGTGATATTTGGGTTTTTCTGCTCAGTATCAGCCCGGAGTCTGGAATTTGTGCCCGATATGGCGATAGGCTCGCCCCCTATCACATCATGTGACGGAACACACTTGGCGAAAAGTGGGTGCCATGGTTGCGCCTCTGCATACCCCCTTCGGGGATAAAATGCGTGATGTTGTGTGTTGTGTTTATTGAGTAAATATTTCCGTTTATGATTTTAATCACGTTACGGCAAGCAAATAAGAAAAAACTGGAGATTCTGAACTTCCCAAATAATAATCAAAACTAGATAACACATTTTTTTTTTATTATGAGAATCATTATTTTATCTTCTCAACTACGACGATAAAGAAATTACAAAATCACCCGGGTCCGATCAATATAATTCAAATTTTCATTGATTGAAAGCGGGTCGACCTCCATTGAATTTCCAAGGATTCTCAGCGTTGAAGTAGTTCATCATCAAAGATTACGAGACGGTTAGTTCAAGAGGCTTCCTAATAAATGTTACTAAAAACTTTCTATGTAATTCGTATTAATTTCATATGTTGCCATGGTTACACTCAACTTCCTTTAGAATTTGGGTTGAAAGCAATCTTTAGAACCAATTTGTCGTTAGAAATTAATAATTGATTTGGAAGTCACAACTACTTCAAAATTGCTTTAACGTTGTTCGTCGTTGGTATTCAGTCATTTCAGCATGACTGTACAAGTACAGTGCAGTCATAAATACATAATTAATGGCGTGTTTTGGATCGTTACACCATGCCGTCCTTCGCACATTCCATCGTCTGACTCTGGAACGCCATCAGGGTCATGGCGAGGGTCAACACTAGCTATCGATTCGTTAAACAAAGGCCCAATACGACAATCACTAACAATTAGTGAATCAAACGAGGGGACTTAAAGCGAGTTAATCGACAACTCTAAAGAAATGGAATCAAAATCTACTTAAAAATTTCCTCGCGATAAAGCGTCATTACCTCTAAACACATCGGAAAAAAACTTTTTCGTAAAAGTCAGAATCACTACATCTTATCATAACGCGCATATACACGTTCCGTAAACAGTGATCCACATTCTGAAGGAACTGACAAAAGCCGACGTAAGCAAACACGAGGGGAGACGGAGCAATCACTGAATGCATAACAAGTATGGTTTACGTTACGCTACCGGATAATATATCCGGCTGTTTGTGTAAAGAGGAAGTCGTCTTGTGACGCCTGATAAGAAATAGCTACACGCCATTTGTGCGGTTGGATTTTGTAAATCGTTAGTGTTGAAGCTGTGAGAGATCGCAATACAGCTGCGGTAATATAGTTCTTATGATATAGTCATGAAGAAGATAGCTGCATATTGAAGTTGGTTGTAACTCGATTAAACTCCAAGTAATTGGCTATTTTGGTTAGTTCTTAATAATGTTACCAGATGCCATGCTTTATCTAGCGGCAGCGTAAATGAATGGGAATTCCCGGTTTCGACTTTCAGGGCGGGCGTGTGGGTTTTCCCAATACAATTTGCCAAAGACTGTTATACAGAAAACCAAATTCCTACGTCCATTCCATTATATAAGAGGAGAAGGTAAGACAGAAGAGAAGAAAAGGGTATAATATATTCAATATTTTTCAAGAATGAAGTCTCTTGCTACGTCTTAAAAATCATACAGATATGGCAACCTTCAGGTTGTGAAGTGTACTGTTTATGACTGGTGGTTATAGTAAATGACAGTATTGCCATTCGTCTCGATTACAGATAAAAGCCTCTGTTGCTCTCAATTAAATGGACCGCATACCCTCTGGCTCGTTGCAGATAGAAGAATATCCCTATGGATATTCTTCTATCATTTATATCATAGCATTTATTTAACGGGAAACTATTAAAATTGTTGATGCGTGAAAACTGTTTACGGTATTTATACGGAAATCTGAGAGCATTAATTCAGAGCGCGGTTGAAAATACACTTTTTATATGCACAGTATTTACGATTTAAGTATACATTTTATATTTATTAAGGTGGTAGCTCAAGGTCCATTTTCATACATTTTGTTTCGGCTTTAATCTGGGTAACTAAACAAGTATTGGCAAGTAAAGAATTTAAATTCACGTCTAGTTAGTGATTGGTTCTCGCAGTTGAAGAAAATGTAAAATAATTAATAATCATGGATATTTCTGCCTTTAAAATTTCGTCATATTGTGATGGACCGGTACTACTGCGCAGCCATCTTGTGGCCACGTTTACGGATGGACTAAAATAATATTTTCCCACCGACACTTTGTGTTAAAAAAAACCAAATACATTTTGAACGGGCCGAAATGCCATCGAAATACACGTGTGAAAATCCTTATTTTTCTAACTGGCCGCAGATCGAAACGTGCAAAATGCCAGCTGGCCGACAATGCGATCTCGTCGCCTCCCACAGAGCATTTTGGAAAAGGGAAAAAGAAATAAGGGACAGCATAGAGCGGGCGGCTCATAAAAATTGTAACGGACGCAGCCCGCGAACCGCCACGGGAAATGTCGAAAATGTCGACGATTGTAAACAGACACCGGCCCGCTATGATGTACACCAATAAAATTGTGTAAAAGTATTTTTATTTTGCCGTTGAGTTGGGCGGTTATAGACTGTGTTAGTAAAGGTTTTTATTTTAATTTTCGGCATTAGAGCCTTTTTTCGAATTTGGAGTTAAGTTTAAAAATAAATGTTTACCAAAAATATGTTTCTTACAATAAGTGGTATGGTTACTTTTGAGTAATAGTCAAGTTAAGTAGTCTTAATAATTGAACCCATAATAATTATTAGACAAGTTAACGACTGATTTTTTGGCACTTGAACGCACGCCTTACTATTATATTTCCGTGAAAACTCTGACGTGTGGAAATCCTACAATTGATTTTCTTGTTCATTCCTATTTAATATTATAATTATTCACCTACCAGGGATCGTAGTCAAGGCGCCCTTCTGCAATAGTTCACGCTAATAGAAAATGAAAAATATGGGAATGACTCACCTATAAGTCTGTCGTAAATGATTGTAGTAAGGTAATGTTTATATTTAAAACACAAGATTTCCACGAAAAACATTTAATATTTTAAAGGTTCGTGTCCAATAGTATTATTATATCAATATTCGGGACTATTTATTATTGATTCGATTATGAAGGCAAATTAATGTAAGGTCACCAGTGCCCCTAGCACGAATATACGCGTTATCGTATCATTAGCTTAATAGTTTCGTTTAACTTAATTTTTGTATGAACATTTGAATAGCGCTTCGGCGAACGTATTTGGAACTAAAGGACAGCCAGCGTTAACATGGTGCGCGTGTAAACTTCGAATAATATATCGACTAACCATAGACAAGCATGTGTCAAAACGTATTCAAAACGAAAGCACGTGTCACTTTTTTGACGTATGGTATCGTCTAAAGAATACGAAATACGTTTACTTACTCGATCTGAATGCCATACGATGATGCGTGAATTCCTGCCCGGGGTTTAGATGTCGGAACATTAGACCCCACACCAATAGATGTAAGCCAATATATGACCATAGATTGTCATTGAATTTACCTATACACAAAAATTTTAAATTAGAGCTGGTAAACTTCATTGCAAATTGATTAAAAGGTATATCAGAGTTAATTTGTCCAGCTGGTAAACGTCATTGTTAATTGATTATAAGGTATGTCAGAGCTAATTTGTCCTTATGTCACAAAATGGCGCCCCGCGTTGACGGCAGAAATAACCTGGTAGACTTCATTACTGTTAGTGATTTTATACCATTTACCTCTGCCTTCCTATTCTGGAACTTCTCTAGTAGTAGTGTGGCATGATCCACGTTTAATACGAATCCGCTTATGTCATAAATAAGAAGGCTTAGGTTCATTATCGCTTAACAAAGCCGTTGTGGCATTTATAAACTGTTTTATTTAAAACACGATTACATGGATTGTCAATCATAACAACCACATGGTTTTTGTGTTTGAAAACAATTTTTTTTTGTAAAATATAAATAAGATTTTATAATATTGTGTTTGTTGATATCAGCTCTGTATTAAATTACACTTGGCACAGGGTTTCCGTCCAAAGAGATGTTATATTTGATCCTTTAAACTTAATAAATATAAAGCATTGTTATGTTTTCCTTTATTTTTAAAGCCAATTAACACAGAGTAATATACAAAAACATAAAAAGTGAGAGGCGTGTTTGGAAATGAACCTATGATCTACTTATCAGTAGTTCCGTCTACTGCAACTAAATTATTGCTGCTTCTGTGATACTTTATGAACGACATAAACAAAGACATTAGTGGGTCTAAAGGTATACTTGTAAAGAGAAGTAGACTTCGCATTCTCTAAAACAAATTAATTGCAGGAACAAATATAAAAAAAATATTATCATTATGAATCGATGGCAAAAGTTAATCGTCAATAAAGTTAGATTTTAAATTTTCATAGATATTTTGTTTTTATTGAAATATGAACTTAATATGTAGTTTTATAAGATCTGTCATTTGTTTGAATCGCTTGATAAAATAAAAACTCCCGCGTTGCTTTTTCTTTTCAAACAAAACGATAAATAAAGATATATAATATACATTATACATATACACAGTTGATGTATAACGAATCATACTTCAATCAGAATTATATTTGGAACTATAATTGTATTCCCTCTACAATATACAGAAAAAGGAATAATTCATGAGTGGGGTTTCTTCGAAGCGAGTCCCGAAATCTGGCCGTTTCTTTTTGTTTATCATAACGGGAATAAATTTTTTTGTTATTCGTTTTTTCGGGCTTCATTGTAATGATCGTAGTTTAGATTGGTGGAGTGAAAGAAGCCACTTAACCTTCGTATTTTTATATAAATCCTTCAGTAAATTGAGCTACGTTTGGAAAACAGTCCTTTGTTATATAATGATCCATAATTTTGTATTTGCGTAATATAAAAACGTATGTTGTATTGTACGACTGGTGGTAGGTCTCTCATACGTGAGAGTCCGTCTGGGAAGGTACCACATCTCATGTCTCAGGATGGCGAGCGCAGTGCAATACCAAACAATAATTTGTGATTAAGGGTGTTGGACGGTGTTTCTACTGTTTATGGGTTGTCGTATCGCTTACCATCAGGCAAGCTCGTCTCGTCATTCAAAGAAGAAATAAAAAAAATAATAGTTCTATAGCATTTTTTATGTACTTATGTTTAGAGGTATGTTTTAATTATTGGAAATCTGGAAATTGAAAAAAAGAATTGTTGTTTTAAACTTGGACATAATAAACGTTATTCAACTAATGGATAATGATTCTATTTCCATACTATCGTATAATTAATAATTGTTACCTCATTATAGCGTCATGAATCATGATGTGAAGTCTACGTCAAGACGATGACAAATTACGTTACCTGAAATAGAAATACACAGGTTATAATGAAATTCATAATTTAAAATTAGAATACGAGTAAAGCGCGGTCTCTTACCGCATATAATTTTGTAGAAACTATATCATACAATTCTAATAGTAAATTTTTTATTTATTTTTACCATTAATAAATTGGGTTATAAAATTATGCTGTTTTCAAACGTGCATTGTTTTTGTTCACGTCTACACCCCAACACTTTTGGCCGCGACGTATGCTTTGTTCTAAAACCGCACTAGTTTTTTTTACATCGAAGCGGTGCCGACATGTAATTTTCCCCATTTCCCGACGTGGGTCAGTAAAAATAAATGGTTTTCGACAGCGAACCAACAACGTTATTACTTTCGGCCTTCAGTGAAAACATTCAGGAAATGCGGATAAATAGGTAATTAGTTTTGCAATAAGATGGGGAACTAGGATAAATGGCGGTGATGTTGGCAGCTCTGGCCACAAGTCATTTGGCCTTCTCCCGTGGATTTATAACGAGTCGGATCATTACACTCGTAATTATGTTCATAGACGTTTTTATTCCCTCTGGATTTTGCAATTAAAATGATTTGGCCGCGTCAAAAACATGAATTGAATGAATTGTTTTGGGATTTAATAAGTTGTTGTTTTGTGAGAAAAAAATATATATTTTATTTTGACGACGGTCTTAGCAAGAGTAACTTTATGTAAATTTGTAAAAGTCATTGCATTTTAGACGCTGGGTATAAGAAATAATCCGGTCTGTAACTAGAAACCTAATTACCTAATCGTTAATCAATAAAATAAAATGATTTTACGGATTTTATTGCGGTTTTTTATATAATAGTAATATTATAAAAAATATTAAATTCCGTAAAATATTATTTTAATGTCTAGCATTCGCATAAATATTAAAAATCATTACGTCAATCTAACCGTTAAGAAAGCGGTTACACAAATTTACATAATCGATGCATAATAAGATTGTGATTTATAGCTAGCGAGCACGTGGCGAATTAGCGTCCATTCCGCCGATACATGGCATGACCCAATGATCCGTAAAATTACGTCCCTCCGCCTGATTGTGCGCACAAATTATACCGTTTGATCTCATGATTCCCTGGTACTGATAGATTGAAAGAAGTTAAGTAATCATCTTTCTGAGGATGAGTGGATGTAATACCTAAATATTTTTGCTGGAATACTGTTGAGCATGGGTCTGCTCTACTACTGAGAGGGTCTTAGTGCGCGTTAGCATACTTCAAATACCTTCATAATTTTTATATAGATGTTTTCCTTCGCCGTTAGACGAAACGATTATTGATAAATGATGCTCACGTAACTTCTAAAAGTCGAAGGTGTTTTGGATTTTTGAACCTGGGGATATTCGTCAATGTCGTAAGTGTACATCATTCTGTACAAACTACATTGTTCTTTGACAAAGATTCGTCTGAGGTAACATACAACAAATTAAACGACGTATTCGACATGCGATATAAATTCCGACAGATCGCAGAAGTGATAGAAACATAATAATACTTGGAAACTTGGTCTACAGTTCCTCTTAATATTTAATTAGTATCTATTTTTTATTCAGTTACCTTTTGTTCTATTGTAGCGACGATACGTGAATAATTGTAAGAACTTATGTAATTATAGCATGGAGGCCAAAACAACGTTAATGTGGTTCTTTTAGACCCTCTAAAAGCTTGTAACTGGATATACTCCCGAAACTCGACTCCTGGGAATGAATCACTTCCGCATGGTTGAAAAAGGGCACGAGATTGCTATATTGTAGGGTTTCAGCGCTTTTTGTCGCCGCAGTGTATAACACATTACTTATATTAATATATTATGTACTCTGGTTTATTTGATCGATAATTTCTCCTGTCCATAATCTACTTAATATGGTTACAGCGAAATATCCTTTTGTATGCACGTTTCAGAATATTGTGGATACTTGCCTATTTTTAAGGGGTGCGATCCATGCCTTATAATGTCATCAAACAAGATAATTGGTTCCTTCCTTATTGGTTGATGAAATAATGTTGAATACCTCGGTTGAATCTTGAACGAGATCGAGGCTCTATTGTATAGTTTCCACTATTATACACACATGTTTGGTATTTTTTAAATGTTGGTTTCACCTTTCTTTTGATCCAATGTCGACATTTGGGAGTATAGCATCGATCGAGTGAGCATTGAGCCGAGTTCCTAACACTATATTTACACATGGGTATACTAAAACCTGTCGTGGCCTTCTTCGGCGCTTACGAGACGGGCCCGGAATATCCTGATGCACTATGGTATCTGTGAAGAGCCGCCTCTGCGTGATGCCGCCTTGCGGACTGTTTCACTTACAAGGGATCTAAAGGTGCCTACGAATTCCGAGAGACGGTCTTGTCTTCTACGATAGCGGGAGGCCCACCAACCATGTCAACGTCCGCCTCGGAGTCGCCTCATTAGAGTAGAGGAGTGCCAACCTTCTCGTCCCGTGACTCCCAGCAAATCACATTTTCTCACCTCTTACAATAGGCAGGCGATACCTTGGTGAAATTCTTTGGAATGAAATTCTAGATGCCGCTGATCTACGGGGTACGAGACGCCGGTCAGTCTTCAACCCGGCGCCTATAGATAATTAAGTTTAAGACAATTCATCTTCACCATCATCATCAGCCACAGGATGTTCACTGCTGAACATAGGCCACCCCCAAATATTTCCAGATTAACCTATTGGATTTTATTAGATCATTAGTCCACCTCGTGGGTGGACGTAACAATTAAGTGGACTTATTTATACATTTGTATATGATCATTTTGAAGTTATAAAATTTGCAATCGATATGAACTAAACGTCACACGCAACTGTTTGTCATAACGTTGGTTTACAACCTAACCATATTTTTAAGCCATTAGAGTAGTACATAAAGAACATATTTAATTCAAATAGCAAGAATAGCCTTTGAAAGCTTGAAACAGCTATTTGAAGTTATATTTAATGCAAAGCGCAAAGGAACAGGCACGTTTCGAGATTAATAATGGTGCTATAAACTCCATTACCTACTCGGTAATTAAGTTAAATGGATAAATTTACCTAAGCGCCTGGGAAAATAATTAATTTTTGTGCGAGTAACATTTCATGAAGGAAGTTTTTGAATTTCGACTTTTGTTGGCTATTGTGTATTCTACAATATTGCTTTAAATATCCACCATTAAAGCAAACAAACCAAATTGTTTGAGTATTTTAAATGAATAATAATACTTGCGAGGTTATAACTGAAAAATAAACATAATAGAGATGACAATGTATATTATAAACTTATAGGAGAACGCCCGTGCCCAACAGTGGGACCGTATACAAGGTTGATATCATTATAAAACACTGCTAATTAACTTAATAAAACTTAGGCTCTAGTCCATCCGTTTATGCCACACAAACTACTCAAAAAACAAAACACCAAACAACGAACCGTTGTCTCCAACGATGGATATGGCGATATATTTTTCGGTGGTGATCTAATTATTTTGGGGCACGTTAGCGACGCATAAATCTGCGGAAGGCACACGCGGCTCGCAGTCACCTTGTAATAGGTCCGACGTGGGCGACTGATGCGATAAGCCCCTAGATTTATTAATACCTCAATGGGTAATTTGATGAGACTGGCTGTTCGTTTAAGTTATTTCGGTGGGGTAATTTTGTAATGGTGTTTACAGGATGGAGATTAAATTGAAAGCTTTGACTATTTTCTGAGACAGTAGGTAAAATGAAATGTTTAAGGAAGCCCTGGTTGCACGTCTACCTCTTCGGGTATAAAGTGCGTATGCGTGTGTGTGTGTTTTTATGCGTAATCAAGCAGGTACTAACTAATCGATCTACTAAAAACTTTTTAATTACTACTTTATTTATCTTTACTATTTTTTTCTTTCCTCGCATGGAGAATTGTTACTAAAAGAAGAGGACACTGACTTCTTTGACACAAATTTACACTTAGCTTAGAAGCCTGGGGACTTAATTTGTATTGTTAAAACCTTTGGAAAAATTATAATATATGTACCTTAACTTTTCAGTCGCCAGCCCGTCAATAATTGTAATAGATTACGATGGAGAATGTACAGTAATGGCCCCGTTTACAAACAGCACAGACAAACCACAAACTTCCATATCACACGCATTCTGCTTTGCACGTGGCGCATGTCTTGGCACTAACCAAATAGTTCGTCAGTTTATCTTTGCACCGTTAATATATTTCCGCATAATGACTCCTTATCGAGCCCTTTAACTGTATGAAGCAGCAATTATGCAGGCATGCAAATGGTAGCAACTGACATTGTTGAACTAAATTTTGGTATCGTCACATAGGCGTTGCTTGCGACATCGCCCGCGTGAATGTCTTTCCCATTATAAAAGTAACTATATGTTTGTAGAAATCTATGGCGACATCTATACGACGCCAGCGTAAACTTAGAAAATCAGTTATTTTTGTACAAGAGCAAATGAACGGATATAAATGTACCCTATAGTGTCCAGGATATGTTCTATCCGTGTGCTTAATTACATCGATTTTTTTCAGTAATTTCTGCCTTTATTCATTCCGAAAATTCAAATATTTTTAAAAATATTGACATTAATAATATTAGTTTTTAGCAAATAGATTGGCTGCGTGATTTAGGTTAACTTCATTGCCTTAATACTAAAAGAATGATGAATGCGCTGAGAGCCTTAAAAATGTACTATGCTTTAATAAAATTTAGTTTCTCTTAGCCTGACCTGAAAAATAAAAACCTCGCCATGTTGTGTTAAAACATGGAACCAATTTCTTGTACTAATAATGTTAACTTTAATACTATAAAGTAAAAGTGGCGCCTCCAAAGCAGGTTTAATTCCTAGTCAGGCTATATAACTACAGATAAAAGTATTTGTTGCGCGGCTACGAAATTAACATTTCAATCAATCAGATTTTACTAAAACAAGAGATGGCTTACATCAACCAAAACATTTCAAATAAACATTTGTCTATGTCATTTGTGAATACATTAATGGGATCAATTAATATGTAAAATTATACAAATCTATAATCTACAGTAACATTAGGAAATCCTAAAAGTTATATTTCCATTCGTAACTATTTCTTTAGTTGGGATATGTCGGTGTGAGGGATTCGAACGGAGTTTTTATTTAAAAAAAATGCGGAGATATATAATATTTAAGTAATTTGATAATTTCTTCAAGTCTCATGTTCCAGTTTGGATAAATGTTGTAAACGTACATTTCTAAAAAAAATATTTGCCACTTCATAACCGATAATCACAAGATAAAGGCCAATAAAAGTTCCAGAAGAATACTATGTGAAAATTCTGACATAAAACAAAAATGTGTAGAACACTAATTTGGCGAATTACGAGGAGAAGCCATGTAAAAATATATTTTGTTCCGCTACAATATACGTTAATCTAATATGACATTACGTATTGATTAATTGAACAAGGAAAAAAGGATGTATATATCAATATAGTAAGGAAAGAAAATAAAAAAACGTACCACAGGGGAAAAACCTCCAGAAAGAATTAAGGGTATAATGATTATTTATTATCAAATAAAAGCAGAAACACGAAACATATTGACGAATTTGTCTTAAAATTAAATGAAATTTAGCTTCTGGCGAGACAAATTCCTTGATTAGTCTATTTTTTACTCATAAAAGTAAGCAGTACTGCTTTATGTCTCGTGTTTTGACCTCTCAACCAATCACAAGTATCGTGATCCTTTAATTCGGGAAGGAAGTCCCTGGAGATTTAGAAGTCGCCAGCAAAATATTTTCTCATATAATAGACATCGCGCATAAAATTCATATTATAATATTAGCCTACTATCCCCACCTCTGCTCCTACAAGTCTGTCCGCGTAGAAAAATTCTATCCAAGTTTTAAAATATATTTCTAATACCTTAAATTTTCGATACTGTTTTGTATGTCTTATTTTAATGAATCAAAGTCCATGTTCTGTTCCCAATTACACTCTAATCACATGTGAAAACCACATGAAAATCTGTTCAGTTGTTTCAGAGATGTGCGCTAACAACCACGCATGCAGACAGAAAGGAATTCTAGAAATCGTTGATTTGCCTTCTATTGCTCTTAGTTAGTCATCCCCTTTTTGATTACTTTTCTTTCAATGTACATATCCATCATGTCCTGCTGTTTATATGTACAGATATAGATGATAGTAGGTAATACACACGAGTACAACAGCAGATAATGTTTTTATGATGTCGTGGATGATCGAAATATGCAATAATGCATCGATATCCGAGCTTAATGTTGGATTTTCAGCCAATCACGTATTAATCGGATATACCGAAATGGCCATATTAATTTACAAATGCTATTGCTGTTAGCTATATTACTGTCTAAATAAATTGTTCGGTACTTGTACAGACAGCAAATACATGGAAACCGTTATGGTTATATTTACGGCACTCAATTCTCCAAACAGTGACTATCATTCGTTTTGCATTTCGATATTGTTTCAATATTTGAATTGATATATTAATTACACGGCGACTGTTGTTTAATTGTATGTTTCGGTTTGAGTGCCTGTATGTACCTATTGGAAATAGGTGGTGTGATACCTTCTTAACGCACGTAAAGCCCTTGGTCGTGCGCCTGATCCTTCTCCGGTGATATCTGTCGTTTCACTGGACTATGAGAGTGAAGGAACAGAGAGTGCACCTGTGTATTGCATACATATTATACACTATTATATGTCCTGCGTACCGACTGATCTTGGTTGAGATCGGCCGCCGTGGTCGAGATACGGCTAGGAGGTATTCATTCATGTAATATATTTTTATACTTAATGACGAGGTTCGCTTTTGAGATACCTGTCTATAAACAGTAGCAACAAAATCTAGAACCCTAAGTTCCATAGCACCGCATGGTACTGAACTGTGCTAAGACACACGAGTAATAGCTCGATTGTGCCTCCTTTAAAAGTGAAAAGCTATGTTTGGAAAATCAAGTGATCCTGTTCGATTTGACACACCCACATCGTAACAACGTAGCAAATTCTAGTGGGACAAAACCCACACTCCTGGATTTTATAAGGAGCAAATATTGGAATATTCCAATTGCTTGGAAGCCATCATCTTTGATATTAATCGTAACTTTCTAGATGATTACTAATATTCATTGGGCTTCATACTAAACAGATCAGTCACCCGCATCTAGTAATGCTAATTACCAGGACGATAAAAGTTAACACTGCAACCAGCCAGCGACATATTCAAACATATCATTCAAGTTTGATTGTTTTTATTACGCGGATGATATTTGAGAGGCTCTGAAGCCGTAGTGCCTAGATTTATGGATCATACGGAGGGTAAATTTATTACATCGTCATTCGACTAAATTCCACCCGCAACGTTGCAGACTAAGAGGATATGAGGGTTCGCAGATGTTACTTAATATAAAAAACTGAATATTACCTCGTAAATATGACAGTTATTAAATCTACGACCTTCTAGAGAAAATATTAGGACGCTCCTGCAAATATTTGAAGAGTTTGTGGAGAATATTGACTCGGACTCAAGTATGGATTGGAACGGAATCCCTAAGGTGAGTATTCAAATAGAACTGTAAGAGCAATCTGTAAACCGAGAAAATTAGACGTTGCGGTGAGCCAAATATTTGAATATCAGAACACTGTCCGTTATTTATCCATGATTCGTCTACAAAGCCGATTTTGGTATACCTTACAGTCATGATTATTAAACAGTTTATTACGGACCAAAGAGTAGAGGAATGTTAATCCTTGACAGTCGTTTTCTAACACTTAATGATGCGACGAACCAACTCTTCAGGACTAAGAAATCTAATATTAGGTTTACGTTAATAGCTAAATATTAAAATAAAACTATTTTCCGGAATTTATCTCGTTTTTTTTTATTTTATTATTTTCTGCCGATATATCGTATACATGTATAATTGTAAAATGGCAAATATTGTAACTTTGACTTTTCGGATGACCAACACCTAAGTCCCCACATGACAATGACGGCCGCAAAGTCTTTAAAACAATTCGAGAAAAATATTAATTAAAAAGCACGCGATAAAATCCTAAAATATTTGTATTTTAATGTCCAACATTCGCGTAAACATAAGAAATCCCTTGCTAAATTAAATAATACTTATTTTCAGAAATATAAAACAATTACTAATTATTTTGTTATTTACGTAACCAAAATCCGACCGAGTCGACAATACATTTCTTATACAACTAATTTGGAAATAAAACAGGACGCAAACAGGTGAGCTCAATTAAGACCTCCCGAAACCGCTGGCTTACGAAATAAAGGTAAAAATACAAATAGACCTAATTTCATTCCCTACAACTTATTTTAGGAATCAACTTACGTCTATTGTTTGTTGTATTAAATTGTTAAACAATTGCTGATTTCTTGAAGAACGAACATTAGAAAGAATTATTTAAATACATGTGTAGGTACATTAATATTAATGAAGTTCTAACAATTATAACAAATCTAGCGTTAGTTGTTTGAAAACAAAATGATGGTTCACGTTAGTATAATAAAAATCAAAGGAGAAGCCTTTAATAAATGAAATGAAATGATTTATTTGAATCTGTAAAATGTTATACATTATTTAGATTCCGTCAATATTAACTCTACCACCAGTTCGGAAAGCAGTTTTCACCAGAGAAGAACGGGCAAGAAACTCTGGTGTTGCTCTTTTCAATCAGTTTAGGGTAAAGACTACAGTACATGATAAAGTGAGAAGAGAAAAAAAAAGTTTAAATAAAACTAATTAGGAATTCGTACACCGTGTTATACTAATATGGACCTCATTCCTTCTACGCTAACGTTCCAATTATCATATTACCGCATCTAAATTGCGGGTAAAAGACCCTTTTGACGTCATAAATTAAAGCTACTTAAAAATTCCGAGAAAATCCGTAAATATATTGTCTACAAAAATCAGTTTAAAGCCGAAGCCAAGAGCCAGTTTGCAGTAAGGGATGGAGGTGAAAATTAAGTTGGACAGATATGTGACACTGTGACAAGGGTCGAATTGGGGTGCGGCTACCATTGTCCTGCCGTAACTTATAATATTGAAATCTCTTTCTACATTTATCATGACGGTAGCTAACTTGCGGAAATTAAATGTTATTGAAATAAATACTTGTAATCTCTAAGGTAAAGGGATTTGTTTTCCGAATCGATCGCCTAGTTTGATGTAGAACGGACTGTTGACACGAATGTCCGCAGGTTCAAATCCCAAGGACACAAACCTCTGACTTTTTTAAAATTATGTCATTATTCTTTGTGAATTATCGCTTGCTTTACCGGTGAAGGAAAACATCGTGAGGAAACCTGCATACTTGTATAGTAGAAAAAGTTATAGAAACGGTAGTTTTTAAACTTCGATTGCTTGATTGTCTATTTATATAGAAGTTTGTTTCTTAAAACAATACAAGGAAACTTTAGAATACACATACTATAACCAAAAAAAGATTTCCCATACCTATTTAAATCCTTCAACTGTTCAGTTCTGGTCACGTCAAAAGCACTTTAAGAACTTGTAAAAATAAGTGATGTATTAGCGAATATCCGCGGTCAGCCTGATTTACGGATAAAGAGTACGCCGTAAGCTCTAAAGGGTTCGTGGATTCGCATCAACATGTATACTTAAAAGGGTTTTATTGAGAAAAGGTTGAAGAAATAACAAAAGTTAGCGGCTTATTCCACTAAATTCGGCAAGCTTCTATTCAAGCGCTTCGGACTTCCTTTACCGCAAAGGCACAGTCTATCCGTGATGAGTTTGGGGACTTCAAAGAGATTCCGCAAATCAACTGTACGCGTGTCGTGTTCAAAGTATAAATAAAAAGTGGCAAGTGTGAGCTGGTATTGTACAGTGATGATTCTGCATAACAATTTCAATAGTTTGTTTCTTTTGAATCTTATTTGATGATGAATTGTTGCATCAACGAATTAAGGAGGTATCGATAATTAATAAAAAGTTAGTAGATCAGTCATTGGAATATCACTGGTTGAAACTATACTGGATTGTAATTTCGATCAAACGCAGGTTCCCCTTGCGATACTGTAATACGCGGTTTGACCATTTTCACTGTAGTAAACACTAACACAGGACAAACATCCTAGTCAGTTTTCATTTGTAAGTATGTCGTAAGGAACCCTAAAAAACAGCAAAGAAATCCATTAGGCTGCAAACTAATAAAATGTTTACGTGACGGGCAATCTTGAGCGTTGTGTGCCAACATGTTCGATTTTATGGGCACAGTCCATAATAGGCAGTCGCCGCTAGAAATTAAGTGGTTGAAGATTTTAAAGCCCACTTTACTGCGGCCGCGGTTAGCTTTATTGCATTTTTATACGAAAACAATGTAGTACACGCCGAAAAGCGTCGTATTGTACTGGCGATAAAGTTACATGGGGCGAAGTCACACGATTTAGATGAGAAATGGGTAATATGCCATGCCGCACTTTACGTATGCCGCCGCGAGATTTTCCTTGACAACGTATAGTGTGCTATTCGTCTTTCTCCCCATGTTGGTGTTCAACAATGTGCGCGTATTTCGGACCGGAAATGTTTAACTTGACAGGTTTCCTTATCTGCCATGACGGCTTATTTACCAAGCTATTATTCATTCGGTGAAGTTGATTTACAAACAATGATAATTCTGGTATCTTAGCTTCCTTTCCTTTTTTGCCAATGTGTCAAGATTTTTGAAAATGATGCAAAATCAATTTTCCTAATGCACGTTTCAAGCATATTAATATTCATGAAGATGATTTAAAAAGCAAAAGCAGGATGTAAAGTGGGTAAGCAGAGGGGGACCATGTGGCCGACAGTAAATATATCAGGCTGACAAGGGCATTCATCTTCAGGATGGAGAACGCCCAACCTTTAAACGATTTACGAGGGGCGATGGCGCCGTTGGTAAACACCAATGGCTCGAGTTCAGACCGATAAATAACACCATTCCTTTAATAGCCGCCGCGCTCCGTTCATTCTCAAAACTTGCATAATATTCATGTACTTTTTGAATAAATGCAACACACGTGGTCGGCGAATGCAAATCGCCGCTGCGTCGAGCATCAGTTTGAAAATGTAAATTGAATGGTCAAACCCAGCAAAGATTCATGAATTAAGCATTCTCTTAAAATTTCCACATTTAAGAGGGCTTCGTAAACAGGTTCGGCTCGATGTTTTAATTTAATTTGCAATCTGATGAGCCGACCTTTGTTGTCAAGTGATGAACGGATACGACATCGGCCCACTCTTGTGGCTTTTCCACCTTACACGTTCAAAACATACTTAATTACATTTCATTAACGAAGGAAACGCTTCGTGCCATTTTGTGCTCGGAATTTTTTGAAGGCGAGAAGAAATATTTGTATAAAGTTACGCTTGTACTTGTTTGGACGCTTTCCGTTCCAGCGAGTCATAAAGGCTAAAACTTTCGGGAGGTCCTCAATCTAATATTGAATATTGGGTTGAACAGAAGAACGGTCATTGTTATTCGAATGAAATATGAGTGAAGTCGCTATTCGGCGAGTATTGTCTGACGACACAAAGCTGTCTGCGCTCCGAAGCGAACTTGGTTCGAGATACAAAATTTAATTTCTACGGTTCCGAGGTCATTTCTTCCCCGAATACGGACGCTATTGTCGTCGATGCCCTTTATGTGCTTCAAGTTGAATTCCAGTCAATGGAGACGCGATATTGTGTAGCATTTGTGCGAAATGACTATTGCATCTGTACTGTTTCTGAACAGTCGTCCTGCTCAAATATAAAGCGAATTTGTTGAGGTGAAGTATGCAGTATTGTGAAACTGACATTTTTCCGCTCGCGTTGTTTGTGAACTTCGTGATGAAAGCATTATTCTTAGTTTATTTCGAACGGTTACACTGATAATGTTCCACTTGCTTTCAATGAGGATTTATTGTTGACGTACATTTTTTTCGTCTTTTAGCACAATTGGGAAACATGGGTGAGTGCTCGTCGCCACAGTGTTGTTCGTTGTTTTTGTAATGTGGGTCGTACATCACCGTAATTATCAAGACACAAAGCGGTCGGGTCCGATCGCTACGTTTTAATCTCATTTGCAATCAACAGAGATGTTTACCGAAGGATCCGGGATGACAACGACAATCTCGAACAGATACGACGTCAATACAATTGTTTGACGTTGGAAACCTCTTCGTAGGTTTTATATTTAGAATGGTTTATATGAGAAAAGGTAAAATTAAAAGTAATAATGAAATAACTAGAAAAAATGTATTTTCGTCTTGTAAGGGCTTGAAACGTATCGTAAATTGCTATAGTATTATAGATAAAAGCGGTGATGGTAATTTATAATCAGTTAGAACAATAGCTCCGTCGCCCGCCACTTCTAACAAAATTATGACAACTACTAAGATAAAATGTTTAATTTGTTCTAAATATGCTTATAAATAATATTTTTGGTTAAGTACATTTAATACTTTTTAACTGCCGACGGAAAAAGAGGGGTGTAGTAAGTTTAAGGTGCTTATTTGTGTATCTGTACCTATGTCTGTCTGTGGCATGGTAGCTTACAAACGAATGGGCCGATTTTGATAGGTTTATTGTTCGCAGCTATAACTTGTGAACATATTCAGGCGCTTGGAGATCAGCTCATTTCCTACTTTCTTGTGTAGAACCTCAAAACCCTGTAGAGACCGAATCTCAAACCAGACGGATGAAAATACTTCTATAGAGATCGTCCGACGCGAGGACGCTAGGGTTAAAAAAATATGAGATACTTATAATAAAGGACAAACATAAACATTTTATTTTTACTTTTTAACGTTTTTTTTTTGTGCTGGAGGTTATTTAATATATAATACATATTATTCGAAATAGAGTTCAAACACGTGCATCAAATTATATACATTATTAAAACAGACTATGCTAACGTATACAAATTCAAAGGAACAAGGACATCATTTGGTAAAACAGTCGTGTACATCGCGTTGATACAATTCTATTTATTTGAACAGTAACACGAAGCGTCTAGCTCAGCATTCGAATACACCGAATCGAATTTAACTTGACACTAGATTGGATACATAAAATTTATTGGTTCGGATGCAACCAAATCAACATTTATATAGTGAGACGAATTTAATGGGTACGCAAATGGAATGTATTTCCATTGAGACGTGTAAGTTTAATGGCATGTAGCGGAGATATATTTTAATGTCATACTTTTTTAGATAGAAGACAGAAATGGAATTGTGGATGCCGAATGGACTATCAAATATTTGAAAAAAAGATTTTATAAAAAAATTCCAACACATTACACAATATAAATAAACGAGGAAGAAAGTAACAAAATAATTAATGTACTCGCAAAAATATCGCATTGGTCAAAATAGAATTTTAAAATTTATCAACCTATTTTACTTAAAAAGCTATAACCCATTGACCTACATTAAGATTCATTTAGCAACTCTAGTGCGTTTGCTATTAGCAAATACCGAATCGATCAAATAATTTATCCAATTGAAGTCTGAAAAGTTCTAGATTCTGATTTAAATCAAAGCAATGAAACACTAACTAAACCCGCAATAATGTTATCGGATTATGTAAACAAATTGGGCATTTGATAAGTAATTAAGGCACGGTCGGGCCGCGGTACTCCAAATTATTGGGACTGTGTGCTTAAAATTGTCGAAACTTTGCCTATTTAGAAGTTTTAGACCCATTAGCATGTATTCCGGCGAACATTTGTTACTTCACATTGATACGATTGCTCGGAAACGACTATAATTTTGTTCCTCGCTTACGAATGGCTCAGTAACGGTCAATGTTTGTCCGCAAGCAAACATACATCGTACTTAATTGTCATTTACTTACGTAAATGTCGGTTTTGTGTTCCGAAATAACATAGTACCTCGTGTCTAGTTGACAAGGTCGGAGGTTTTAGGCAAAGAAATTATACATAGTGGTTGAGTAATGTTTTACATTCGACGTCCTCGCTGATTCATTGCGATACAGACGTCATCGTATTACTTTCAGTGATAACTTAATTTGAATGAAAGAAATGGACTAGTCATTATTAAACACTGTTCATAGACGAATAAATCCAAACCCAAGATGTATTAAAGGTTATGCTTGCATAACATTTCTCAATGAAAGCATCGGGATGGTCAGCGCCGAATTCGTTCAACTAAAACGTTACCATCGTTCTAAGTGTGTTCTCATTTAATTTGCAGAAATGGCAAAAGGGTGGATGGAGTCCCTAAATGTTTTCCACCGTACTGCCTATTTACAAGTCGCTATTTACCGAGGGCATTAAACGAGATTCCCCTGCTATTCGGATTCAATTTACCGTCAAAATGGACGTTGGGCTTCATTTGGCATCGTATTGCTAAGCCCATATAGTCACAACACTTCCTCCCAAGTTGCCATTTCCCAGCGGAGTTCGTAATGAGATTTAATTTTCGGTCACAACAGCGCAACGACCCGCAGATTTTAAGCTGAAGTAGTGGTATAAAGTTCTGTAGAATGGACGAATTCCATTTAATATTTGTAAAAGCATACTAGTACACGTCTGCTGAAACTCTTTGGAAAATAATTTTTATTATAAACCGGTTTTAATATTCATTTAACACAAAGATAAAATTTTAAATTCAACTAACAATCATTGCATAAAGTAGTCTATTTTATAAAGTATAAACTGAACTACAAATCTACAACAAAATTGGGCATGCAATATTGAATAAACCATAGAAAGATAGACTCTACGTGAATCATAACCTCATCATAAGACCTCTAAAGGCATATCACTTCCGAGAGTCTGAAACAACATTTGGTACCGCAAGCCGTAAGCACCGCAATGTGCTTTGACATCAAGCGTGTAAACAGTTGAAAATTAGTTCCCAGCGCTTAATATTAATGCGATTATTATAATGGGAAGCTTGGAATAACCTAGATATATCAAGCATCTCTACCGTATGTAAATTGAGTGAGAAAGCAAAGTGTCTGTACCTTTTTCGGACCCTACTCATGTTAAGACCTAAACTGTGTCGTGTAAGCGGTATTTACAGACGGTGGAACCGCTGTCGAAAAAATCTAGATAAAATCACGACTATGAAGTTTGTGAAGTCGGTTTTTAATAACATTGGAAACAATTTCTAATGTACTTTTGCATTGAGTTTTGTGAAATTAGTGTAAATCTTAAAACCATAATTTTGATCTAATAAATATTAATACAGGATTGCTTCGGATGCATAGTTATATTACAGTACGACTGCAGTGCTCAGGTCTCGGGTTTAATCTTCGGGTCGGGCAAAGTGATGTTGGGTTTTACTACTCAGTATCAGTCGAGAGTCTGGCGTTTGTGGCCGATATGGCAATAAGCTCGTCTCCTAACACATCATGGTGTAACAGTTGCGTCTCTGCCTAGCTTTAAGAATAAAAGGCGCGCGCGTGTGTGTGCATACCTATTAATAAAAAAAATGGTATATCTACTGTATCTATAAGTAAAAAATGCTAATACAATCGATTTTAAAAAGTAAATCGATTATGTTATCGCTATTCGGTTTAGGTATAGGATAATTACTACCAGCATGAATGTTTGCTATGTAAGCAGGTTGATAACGAGCCTGGGCATTGGATAGGTTGATGGCAGTCGTTGTAACTGGTAGTCACGCAATATAAAGGCTTATACACACTCATACCTCTTTAGGAAAGGTGCAATCCTAAAGAATCGTTGGGATTTCATCAAGAATTGGGTTGAAGTTTCCTTGACATTTTAGTATAAAATATTGCGGATAATTAAACATTACACGATTTCAGCGTTTTGTCATTGCAATTAACTGCGAAAAACTGTCCAATTCTAAATAGAGTTTGCGAACTATCAAACATATTGCAGGAAGTTATTGACTAACATTGTACAACCAATTAACAGTCTCACAATAACAGAAAGACCTACGCAGTGTTGCCTGAGCAACACGAACTTAGGATTCCTGCTCTAAAGTATGGTACGGTACGGTATACGACCACTGAGGCGACATTCCTTTTCACTTGTATACATTAAAATATTCACGGGGTATTCAATGCAGTAATTACAGCGTGTCGTGTACGCAGTTCCAAAAGGAGGGAGAACAACGTTCTTTATTCATTGTGAGTGTCTGAAAATCTAAGCTCTCACCACAAACAAGCTACGTCTCTCATACATATTAATGTTTATCTACATTACCTAACGCGCCTGGGAGTAATACTTGCTTTAATGTGTTTGAGGGAATTCTGCTTTCACCTGACGAAATTGTTACGTTCACCGGGCTCACGACGTGTACTTTGTGAATACGTGATATTTTTGAGTGCCGTTTGATATATCTTAATATATTTTTTCGTGACAAAACATTTTGATAGTATTTCGACGTTGTGTTATACCAAACGCCTTCGCTATCAAGAATATAGATACTGTAAAGTAAAATTTATGAAAAGTAATTAAAAAAGATCGTTGTTGGAAATTTGATTTTGGAATCTTCGAATGTAAAAATATATGACTTATTTACGTAATAGATTTTACTTCATTTATAATTTTGAACTGTATCAAAAGGCACAAACCTTTTTAAACATCCATATAACTTTACGAGTTAACTCACTTAATTCAGCCCTGATTACTCTTTTATCAGACCGTTAGTAATAAAGATAAATAGCGTGCTATTAAAACAAGTTAATGTAACTTTGCCGCTAACGTTCGTTATTCATACGTAAACAGGGAAAATTAAATGGAGTTTGTATAGAGACAAACAATCCTTCACGTATAAGCTTAGTTCCAAATCTAATTTATTTAACAATTCGGGTTTATTATGAACAATTACCAGCACAGCCTTGTAGAAGTTCGGTTTGAAAATTTCATGATAGATAAGTCGTGTTATTCCATATCAGTCGTGAACAATTGTATTGATTGGGTTCATATTAAGCTTTAACAGTCTGTTGGTTTATTGGATAAACTCGTGTATTAAAATGTAAGTAGTAATCGTTTTATGTATGATAATGAGGAGATTCGTGGCAGTTTTAAAGAATAAATTTGTGAGTGAAAATATCTCGTGAGTTTGTTATTGACAAGCAATAAAAATATGGATATTATATTTAGATTCCAAATGATAGTTGAATAATTTGATGAGTTGTCTATTTTTGTTACTGCTAAGATAATTATAGCGTGCTGAAATAGGTTGGTAACAATCACGCGAGAACAAATGCTCGAGACGAACTATTAATTTACAATGGATTTGCAATGGCATAAAGTTAACTATCAAAAATCTTAAAAACATTAAAAAGTCTACTTCAAAACGTTCGTAAACTATTTTTAAACCAGTGTCTCCATTTTAGCCAATAAGTGGCAGCTCGGGCGGACAACGTGGGACAATGAGGCAGTAGTCGACAAACACATCGAAGGCGCCTCGCCAAAGCAAACAGCCCTGCCCCGCCGGTCAATTAACGGACACGGCTTTGCTATGGCGCCGAGTACCTTCACCCCCGTGTTAGAAGCCACCTAGTTGCTTCGAGTTAAATTATGTTTGTTTTTTATGCTGTTAAATGTTAAATTTGAAACGAGTTTTTAACCGACTTCCAAAAAAGCAGTTTTCATTTCGTGCCTTTTTCTTGTATTTATAATTATTCAGCAATTTGTGAGCCAATTTACGTCATTTTTTATTTGTCATTATTTTTAGTGCATAATTCACTTTTGGGTTAAGTTGCTAATATATGCGAGTACTATGCAAGAGATCTGCTTGTATCGTTATTTTTAGTGATCTTTAAACCTCTACGTAGGTTATTGTTTGTGTTTTATTTATGGGAAATCAACAAATATATATAAACCCAAATTTTATTGTGATATGAGTTTCCGTAAATTCCCAACTACTAAGACGATCTTTCAAAGCAATAACTTTAATTTTACCATCTGTTTTGTAGTCTCCTATCTCTTGTAAATGCGATAAATGGTAATACGTACATGATATGTAATCTATATACATATATTTATGCTATACGAGTTAAGACAGACATCATAGGTGAAAATGAAGATGGAACGCGATGGAAGGGATGTCTAATCGCAATAGATTAATTCCCTTGACAAAGTAAAGTTGAAGCATTTTGGTAATGATAAAGTTGTTTGCTCGGCAAGTTGTGCCTAAAGGGTGTTTTCAAAACAATATTAAGATTCAACTGAGGATTTAAGTTAAACATTAGGATAGATTAAAGTCGAATCTGTTGTAGTGGATATAAAAGTTTGTTTAGGATTTGTAGAAGTGCTCGTCATTTGTAAATTAATGTAAGGTCAGCAGGCCCTATACCGTCTAAGGAGGCAAATCCGTCTTTTTGCAATTACTGGCGTTCTAATCGAAGGACAGCTTTCATAGAAAAAAATACTTACTTATTGCAACATAAATGTGACAACAGCAATGGCGAATATACCGAGATAAGAGTTACCACAAATCTTTTATAAAAATTCCAATATTGAAGCAAAGTGTAACTAACTTCAGATATAATATCGCAACTCAAATGTAAAGTTGCGGGCAATTTGCAAAGTAGCATTTCTTAGCAGTTTTTATATAGTGAAGTTAAATAAAAGCGCAGTAGTTTAAAACGCGGTCCGTAGTATCGTCGGTGCCTAATGGAATTAAATCCGGACTCTGTTTAGTGGTTACTTGCCGAACTTTTTATAACTTGGGAATACTCTTCGGAATCTTCCTATTTTCCAAAGCGGAGTTACAAAAAGAGATATTGACATTTCAGGCGGCGTCAGACTTTAAAGGGCGTTGTTTGTCTACAAGATACTTGGGTTAGAGTAATTTCCTACTGCAACTAAAGTGACGTTTCCTTTAGTTTGCTTCGTGATTGAGGTGTTACTTCAGAGGTTTGTTCGACATTGTCTTTGCACAAAAGTGGTTCAAAGAATGATTTTTACACATTTGTGATTTTAATATGCTTACATTTCTTGTTTTATTTACCTTACCCATCTCACTAATTGACGTAATAACTAGCAATGACATATTAAGTAAACAAGCATCTTCGGATATCAGATATCCATGAAAAAGGAAATAAAAAAATAACAACACGGTTCTGTCGAGAAACGGTAACAAGATCAGTAAAGCGTGCAAATAATGTATACCTATATAACTTATTTAAATTGTAAACATTTTCTAGTTTAATATGTTCGCTTGAACGCAAAAGGCAGGTAACTTAATGAAAGTAAGAGGGCTCCCCAAGGAGTTGCGTAATGGCGACAATGATAGCGATATAAAATCTAATAGGGACTTACAGCGGTACATTTCATGTGGGGCTCAAGAGTTAGTGACTTGGAGAGGGTTGTATAATGTGTACCTGTCCCGGTTGTTCCCAAAATATTTAGTCGAAACAAATTCTGTTAACTAAAATGTAGTGGACCTCTAAGAGAACTCACCTCCCGGTAGTTAATGGCTTGACTGTGCTTCTAGCATTGCTTTAGTCCATGGGTGGCAGATGCTGCTTACCATCAGGCGGACCGCTTGCTCGTTTGTCTACTTAGACAATAAAAAAAAACTGGGTTGCGTTAATGCTGAGCGTTTTCATAGAAACCAAAACATGCTATGAATTAAAATAATCGTAGGATTGCGTAACCAAAATACAGTGGGTGTGTTAAGTAAAGGGGTTAGAGTAAGTGTATTAAAGTTATTAACATTGAATTTATATTTAATTTTGTTCGAGATTTCATTAATTTCCCGAATAATTTTTATATCACAGTTAAACCTAAATATAAATTCTTCATATTTTCTCACATTTGCAGCATGATTACCTAATTAACGAGTTACGTAATTCATCTTTATGTTTTAAAAAAATATAATTGTAATCTAATGTGCCACGGGGACGTCATGAGATCGTTTCTCTTCCATTTGAATATTGTCTTTCGCGTCTTAAGTAACTTTGCTTGTAACTTAATAAACCAAAGTTGATAATTCAGTTTCTATAACACGTTTTAAATTTAATTGTAGCCAGTGTAACTAATGGACATAATAAGACTTAACATCTCATATCTCAGGATGGCGAGCGCAGTAGAACAGCAAACAATACTTTGTAATTCAAGGTGTTGGATGGTGTTTCTGCTGTTTATAGGCAGGCGGTCGTATCGCTTACCATCAGGCGAACGGCCAACTCGGCTTGTCATACAAAGTAATAAAAAAATTACCTTTTAATATAACGTTGGTATAAATCCATATTTCTTTTAGAATGTTTGACCTCGTAAATGTCAAAGGTTAAACCTAACCCACAGTTTAAATACATTTAAAAGGCATGAAGGCCATGTTCCATGAATAGAATTTTTAAGGCTTAAATTATCGGTTTGAAATTAATAGTCTACATACAATTTCATGATTACTTTGTGCTTTTGTTTACATGGCTAGTATCATCCCTTAACGATTTCGTTAGGGGAGTGAACAGGGGGTGAACTTAATTAAATTGTAAACATAACTTATAAATCAACTTTGGGTCGTTGAAGGTAGTATTCGCCCAGCGTTACTTTAATCACATTTTCCGGAACGATGGAAATTACCGAAGAGGCATGGGTGCTGATAAAGTTTTCCTGGTTCACTTTGAGGGGCAGGCAGAGGTGTAACTAACGCATCTACTTTTTACCAAGCTTCTTCCGTCCTACAATGTGATGGGGGACAAGTCTATTGGAACAGAGCTGTACAACTGTGGCTATGTAGCGGTCTATAACAGCTATTTGCAATATATCACTATAATTTACCAGTAATGTGGTACACAAGAGTTAAGTTAAAACTCCGTGCCTTAATGTCAACCTCCACTAGCAAAGTTTAATGAAAAACCAGCACCTTATTGTCGTCTCCGGGTGCATACTACTGTATTCCTCTAATCTAATTACGCGCGCAGCTGTTGCAGTTTCCTTTTGTTACGTTTTATTGTAAAAATAAAGTTGGTGACATAATGTTAATTCCAATTGTCGCAACTTTTATATGGCCACCGCTCGTTCGCTGTTATTGGAAGTTTATTTAGCGAATAAACTATACCGCTGCGTCCGCATTGCCTGGATTTTATGTGTTTACCGAACGATTGCTTATTCAGATGATATCGAGTACTCCAAACTATGCATTTTTCTGAACAAATGCAAGAATAATTTTGTTGTGGATATTAATTTAAACTTTGTGCGTAATTTATGCATATTGGTTTATTATTTATTTATACATACCTTACTTTTATCGTCAAAAAAGGTTTCATCAATATTCGTTTAGTAAGTAACCGTTACTTTGTCAAAAAATTAAAAGCAAAGTATGCCTAATTTTATTAATCTGTATAGCAGTGGCGGAAGGTGACATTTTCCGAAAGCGAACCCGATACAACATATAGGTACTCCATATATGCATAAATGCGGTTTGCAAATTCCCATTTAAGATAATTAGATTTTACATGTTACGAAAGGAAGGCGGGGATCCGGCCATATGAACCCTTTGTCGTTGCTGTATAGTTTGCACGCACATGCGCATACACAGCCTACTTACGCTACCTACGCTAGTACCTACGCTAAGTAAAATAATCAAAATAAACGAAAAAACTCTAAACCTTAACTTCAGCCGACACTAGTTCTAATTTTGCGGAGTGGATAGAGCAAACGGGCAAGCCAAGATAACGAGGTGCGAATTACTCGCGATGTCTGCGATTACAGAACGCCTCGGAAATGGATTAACGGAACATGATACGCCTGTGTCGATCAATGTGTACGCAGCGACGTTATACAAACATTGTCTTTACAAATTAAGATTTGAATTACTGTTGTGTACGTAAACATATCGTATAGTCTACGGAAGGGAAAGATAAATTATTTTAGTATTATGTTTTAATAGAAATAAACGGTAGAACATTGCCACGTACTATTATAGCGTAACTATAATTTTAAATTCTGTGAAGTCTAAACAATAAAATCTTCTAAGACATGATAAGAATACTCATAATCGTGAGGGATAAGTGTCATTTCTATACAACAACAATATAGGTTAAAGATTATTTCGCACCCGCTGAAATTTGATAAATTGATGCCGGTGCCACCAACGCTGCCTTAATCTCCAAATTGTCAATAATATCAATGCAAAAACTGCTTCAAAATCATAGCATATTGGTTGATAGGTTGGCATTGAATCGCACAGGCAAAGATCATACAGTGATGCCATAAAGGTCGTTGATAGGAAAAGCTAGCGCGCTTTACCAACGCGTTTATTTTATTTGTTGTGTCGCTTTAAAGCGGGACCATTGTGCATGCTCTGCTGAATTTGCACAATTTACACGCTCTGTCAGATTCGGCGGAGATTATCCGCTGCCACTGTGTTCATA
Source organism: Manduca sexta (assembly GCF_014839805.1). Lineage (NCBI taxonomy): Eukaryota > Metazoa > Arthropoda > Insecta > Lepidoptera > Sphingidae > Manduca > Manduca sexta. The sequence continues at coordinate 4,393,853 of NC_051136.1, forward strand.
TCGCATGAAATTGTTATTATAAATTATAATATTTTGTAATTGTTTTTGACGGTGTTTTGTTTGCTTGCAATTTTGATTCCGTTGAACTGATACTTTATATATTTTACAAATACGCAATAAAAGTAACAGATTTTTTTGTGTTAATAAAATGAAATAGAGTTGCATATTTATGTTGACAACATTAGGCTGGCTCAAATGGTGTATATTTGACATAAAATCGACATGCAAAGTTTGCTGTATGTAAAAAGGTCAGTATTCCAAGAGGGCGAAATATTTGATGACTCTTCCATACTTGCTTGCATAAAACAAACACCAAAATCCAAGCAAGCATCGTTTAACGAAAAATAAACCTTAAACTATAAGCATTCTATACAATTTTGGTGTGATTTAATTTCGCTGCCTGACCGCAGGATGCTGTAGTCTATTTTGTGCTACACAAAGCAGATCGGCATTTTGGCACGTCAGCTTTTCAGCTCGCCGTGGCGTCGGATCGCCATTGTTATGGTAAACTTTAACAATTTTCGCGTGTCTAGAGAATCGATTGCGTATCTGATGTATAATTTTATGTGGACCAGCGGTGATGTGTAAGCAACGTATTTGATCCGAACGTTATAATTTTTAGTTCATTAAAATATGATATTTATGTTTGAGGTTACAAAGGCTTTTTTGCAACACGAGTTTTAGGAGCCTAAAATGTAATTTGAGCTTTATGTTTATAAAGCGAAGACATATTGAGGAATACAGATTACTAAATAATTACAAAACGTGAAATTAAGGTCGTGGAAATTTACAGAAATTTAATAGTGGAAAATTTTAAGATTATATGGCTAGAAATTTTAGTATAATTTGATATAGACAGTCTGTTATCAATAAAACATCAGACTTCCATTAACTAACGTCCTACTTTACTATATTAGATTAAAAACATTCCTACATATAAAGTGGGTCAATAGCAAAAATATATTTCTTGATTTCATTTGCACAAGCTCTGCGCCGCTCTGATGTGATACCGACCCACTGAGTTTACGAGTAATCTCATTCCATCGCACAAATTTATCGCAAAAAGCTCCAGTACAAGATTTTATTCCTACGTCCCACGTATTTCCATTACTCGATAGACGAGACATCAATATTGTGGGGGTTTCCATATATCGACACGCTAAATCTATCTCATAATAAGCGATGACATCATGGATCATTTTCTACGCGAGCTCGGCTCATTTTGCGAAATAACGTCGACGCCTTGGATGCGGGTGAAGAATCTCGCGTCACGTCAATATTGTCATTTGAGAAGCAACAACAGAGGCACAGCTCAGAGACCATCAATCATTCCGAGACAAAAAGAAAGCGTCGATGTCGATAGGGCACGACACTCGCCGCATCTCACTTTGTCATAGTGCTGTGATGACACCTAGTGTTATCGATAGCCCCTAAAACAAAACGCGATTTAGACACAAACGTGAAAAACTGCGCCAAAAGGATTGATACATTTTTTTTTTATAAACAGTACTTTGAAAATTTAAACGTGGTTATTGTATTGCCTTAGAATTTTCTTGCCATCAAAGAAAGGGGTTTTCTTTGACGCGAACGTTTAGAAGTTTTAATACGCGCAAAGCCTACACAGACGATTTTATATAAAATATCACTGTCCCAGTGTTTTATTTTTAGCGCTTTGTAACACGGGGACGGACGAAATAGGTTACCTACTTATTTTTAAGGCAGGGTCTGTTAGTATAAAACTACATTTATTTAGGTAAGCTTTAGTAATGTCGCCCGTTTGTTTTCACGAATTCCCGGCTAAGTCGGGTGTGGAACGCGCCATGCACTATAAGCAACCGAGATATTTGATCATATCGGGGTTTGGGATCGGAGGGGGCGGGGTGACCCGGAATTTCATCTCCTTAAGAGGTTCCAACTATACGGTATTTTTTTTTAGTTCGATTTTCTATTGTTGATAAATTGACTACAGAGCTATCCGTATTGGCCTTCGGTTCAGTATGTTTATTGTATAATGTTAGGGATAAGTAATATTTTTTATCTGCATTTTTGTAATATACACTCTTGGCACAATATTTTAATACGTAATTATTAGACCTATGTTGAAATTAGACTTAAATACTAACCCCCTTAATCATAGACGTTATTTATCTGAGGACGGAGCATTGCTGTGATATCAAGTCTGTTTCTCAGTGCTGACGGCATGACGGCCTTCGCAGTGCGTAGACATAGGGTCGTTGTGATTGGCTAATGTTGAGATACAACTTTAATCTCATTGGCTGTCAGATAAAAAAAGCTGAGAAACAGACTTGTTATCGCAGCAATGCTTCCTCCTTATATAAATAATGTCTATGAATAAGAGGGTAAAAATATAAACGTACCAACTAAACTAATCCATTTAATCGGTATTTACCTGCAACAAAACAAAATAAGTGAAACATTAGCCAGCCGAAAAGTTACGTGTTTTCAATGTAGAAACCACTGACGGGTAAATATTTGCATGCGCCAAACGGCGGGGACTTAGACAAAGCGTTCTCATAAGAAACAAAAGACACAACACTGCAAATGGAAGCAAGATGGGACCGCGATGTCGGCCGACAGGGTACACTGCCCGTGGCGCGGCGGCCTGCGTATTCATTTCGGCTTTCAGCTTTTTAGTAGGACAATGGAGCGAAATGTGTCAAACGTCTATTTCGGCTTAAAGGTTACTTTGTATACGTGTTGATTACATTCGTAGACGTAGTTTAGACTGAGCGTCTTCTACAGTGACCGACTCTCCTATAACTAGATAGTTGTCAATTGAATAACACGAGATCTGAATTACTTACACTGGTCATGAGCCTTTTCCGACTAACACAGTGTAACTTATTTGTGAACGAAGCCGTAAGCAAACCTCGTTTACTATAATAGTGTATAAACCTAACAATTGAGTTCTACCTTTTTATGGTATATGCATGGCAAAATTACCCCACTATACCTGATGGTGAGTGGAGTAGGATCCAAGAGTCGACTGATGAGAGACGATTACCCCTCGCCAGTTGTCACAGTTTAGCCGGTCAGTTTGAAACTGGATATAAACAGGCTTCCGGAACGGGTCACACTAATGTAGGCCAATAAGGCGCATTTTACATCAGCAAATCTGGTAAATTAGGTATGAGTTATAACGAATGTTCCGACTTGTAGCAAGATTCAATAAGAAAATATAGGTCAACTAAGTATCGTATTAAATATGTATAGCATGAGAGTGTAGTAAAAGAAAATATAATGAAAATTATACAGTTTATATCATTTAATATTCAAAAAAGGAACTGATTATGAACGGAAATGAACTAATAAGTAATTCAGTTATAATTTATTCATAGTGCGGGTGACTGTAACTACTGGTCGACAATAAAAGTTTCGTGTAAGCATTAATCCACGAAATTTCCTGTATTTAATTTTAAAATAACAATTTCTTGAACTGCTTTTATTAATGTCTATCATATATAATATTTGGAAACAACTTGATTTAAAAAAAATACTAGGAATTGGATGAAATATTGATATAATTTGTGTTTTTTTTCGGCAAGTCTATTCAGAATCAATCATTTCAGGCATTTAAGGCACACCCAACAAGGCTTCGAGATAATTGTTTAGTCCATCAATAAAATGCGCTCACGAATTGATACACTCATTGATTGAGTACACAATAAGACGGTTTACGAGCGACTGTCGCTACCCGCTGAGTAATACACCTTTATACACCACAACAAGATATTACGATAATACCTATACGATTACGAATCTTAACAAACATAGACACTTCATGTATTTTATCAAATGTCGTGATACATCTTGTGTGGATGACGTCGGAGTAGAGGAACAACTAAATATCTTCAAATTCGCGATTTCACTGTCGTCCATTTTATATAACATAATGCATTATATTATAGTGTCATATTTTGTTCAAGCATTCCTGTAACATGCCTGAAAGTTTGATACACCGATCCCACATTTGGGTGGATTAAGGACAGATGGTATAATATTTTTTTTATACGAGCAAGACAAAGAATCATGAATCTTGTACATCTTCTTAACCTTCGATATAATATCCTGTATTCAACAATTTTGTATTATACACCTAATTGGTATTTAAATGGGTGCCATATGATTAACTATTTAATTTGTATTAAAATTGTAAACACACAACACCATTGAATCACCCGAAACAGAAGCTCCGAATCCCAGATTCCCACTGAAGTGATTTTACATAGATCGATACCGATTAGGACGTTCGAAGCGAAGTGGGATTTATTATGTAGTCGCTAACACGCATTGAGCACTCGCAAATATTTTAAACCTTCGTATTACCGGATTGCAGCGTTGACAATAAACAATACTTGTTGTGTTTATATAGTTATGTTTGAGTTTGATAGCATTACACATTATCAAATGATTATTTGTTTATTATAATTGTTATATTTCTTTATTACAAAGCTAGCTGACCCGAGAGATGTTGTCCCGTCTTAAGTATGAATTTGCAACGCGTATTCTGTCAATCGCGGACAGTCATTTCAAACAATTGACAGTTATATAAAATTTATATTTTCGTTAAATTTTATTAAATTTTCTAATTTTCCGCGCAAGTTAGTGAATTTTTTCTTTCATAAGAACCTTCTCCTGACAATAACAAACACAACAAAAAAATAATAGTGAAAGCGGTCCAGCCGTCCACGCGTGATGGCGTGACCAACTTTTAACACGTTATACACGTTATAAAGTTCCATGAAAGCTTTGAATGAACGCTTGGTAACTTCTGAAAACATTTTAATAGTTGAAAAAATGTTAAAAACTGACGGAATTAGCCCCATTAAATTAAGCAAATTTTGCGTTGTGCATTCTATTTTTTTTATTCCAGACAATATTTGTGTAGAACTTTATAAAAGGAAGTATATAATTAATTATTGACATGTTTTTATGATTCTAAAAATAAAATAACTTAGTAATTAAGTAAAAATATCACAACCATGCTGGCGGTAATATATATTTTATTTTCGCCCGGATAGCGACCACCGTACACAAGGTGTTGAAACCCGTCATAGTGGCCCACGTAAGTGTGTTGCGTCCCGGAATCAGCCTGTGTAAATCCGGTACCAACAGGCCGGCAAAATTGTGTCGACTGTCGAGGGGTAATCACCTCTCGTCAGTAAACATTTTATTGGTCCCCACTCCACTTACCATCAGGCGCAGTAAGGTCACTTAGTCGTGATCGTAAAAAAGAAAAAGGTTTAAACATTGTCAATGGCTCACGTACCTCTAGTACTAAACGCCCGACATTCCTAAAAACCGATTATTAAATTAGGCCACCAATACATTATCCTTCTGTCGAAAAAGTAGAAACGTTATTAGCCTTGAACACTCCCTCAGGAGCAAACCGACGGATCCAAAGGGATAGTCGGGTGACCTATCCGTACATGCCAATCACATAAATTCGGTAAAATAAACCTTGTGAGACAGCATTAAATATAAATGCCATGTTATTTATGTTTTGAAAATGTTTTATGCAAATGGGTTATTAAAAAGTTAAAGAGGGCGTGTTTTGAATTATTTAAAGTTGCCCCTTACATTGCCCTTAAAAGATATTAGATTCGCATTACAGACGTAGGTTATGAAAGATGTAATCTGCCGGTGTACATATATCCGTTGCCAACAGGCCGGCATAATTGTGTCGACTGCCGAGAGGTAATCATCCCTCGTCAGGCGAAATTCTATTGGATCTTACTCCACTTACCATCAGGTGCAGAGGGGTCACATTGCACGTATATAAAAAAAAAAATCAAACATTATTATTTTTGATTCTATACATGAGAACAATTAATATACTTACATAATTGTATACAACAAATTAATTTTAATTTGTCCCAATGAACACACAAGTGACAAGTCACTTTGCGTAACCGCAAAAAAAACAAAAAGAATAAAATAATAAGCATATTGCGTAACTCGTCGAAACAAAGAATTCTTCTTTTTTTTAGTGCTTTGAATGAGGTGACGAGTTTGCTGATGGTAAGCGATACGACCGCCCATAAACAGTAGATACACCATCCAACGCCTTGAATTACAAAGTATTGTTTGATATTCCACTGCGCTCGCTATCCTGAAACGAGATTTTAAGCCTCATATGGCCAGTAGTTACACTGGCTTATTCATTCATTCATTATTACTTAATAAAAAATATACATTGACAACATTAACCACGCCGACAAACTCGAAAACGAACGACTTAATCCAAAGTAATAAAATTAACATACACGTAGGCTTACAATTACAAAATCCCGTAAAATTAGCCGACTTACAAAATTCCCGTAATCCCCGCTCATGATTCCTTGGCATGGGTGTGCAGTTTTTGCGTCGGCATACCCGAGCGCTTTGTCTCTCAGGAATAAATTTACATCTTAACAAATGCCCGCTGGATGCAAGGCCTTTTTGCCACACGAACCCTAATAACTTCTTAATGGCCGAGCGGAACTAAAAAATAACAAAATTCACTGGGGGAATCAGTTACGCATTTGAGTTTTAGGGAGCTTGCTGGATACGCATTAAATAAATACTTTGTTAGGGAGATCGTTCGTAGCCAAGCACAATAATAGCGATCGATATGTCTTTCGTTAACAATTTGTGGCGTTAACATAGTTATCGCAGTTTTACAGAAAATTAACATAAGTTGCGTAACTTATTAAAATACGTTTTAAAATATGAATGCAATTCGTATAAATTTAAATATCCCATTTCGCATCAGTAAACCGTGACATAGTTCACTGAACTATAAGTAAAGACATTAGTGCGATACTAGCCGTTATGCCCGGCTTCGGCCGCGTCCATAATGTTATGGGATAAAGAAGCTTTCTATATGTTAATCAAGCGTAAGCGTGGTATCGCCCTGCCTTTATAATGTTGCGGATTAGGGATCAAGTTATTGTAGCCTTTAATAACGATCAAGCGATAAACATTTGTATAATTCTTACGTTAGATTTATTCGGCTTTGGTATAAGCTAGTGGTTATATGTTTAGTTTATACCAATGTTCTAATAACAAATGTTTATAGTTTGCGAAATTGGTTAGTACGTAATGTAGCGAATAGCTATTTCTATTTTGAAATTTTTACTGACATGGGAAACATTGTTCTTTAGTAATGATATTTTATAGCTGAAACTGGATTTTACGTTAACTTAAGTAAAAACTAACATAAATATAAAAATATATACTTTATAAATTGTAACCTTACACAGATGAATAGTACTTGAACGTAGGTTCAAAACCGAAGAGTACAAACGTCTGACTTTTCTAAAATTATATGTATATTCTTTGTAAATTATCACTTGCTTTAAAGGTGAAGGAAGAAATCGTAACGAAACCTGTATACCTGAGAAATTCTCTATAGGAATTTTGAGGGTGTGTGAAGTCCACCAATCCAATCCGCACTAGGCCAGCGTGGTGAACTTAGGCCTAATCCCTCTCAGTATAGAGGAGGCTAAGGCCCTTATTTTTAGAATACGACAAACAAGTAATTATTACAGTGATTACTTATAATATAGGTATAGATGATAAACAAGTTTACAATTTATAAATGCTAACACATCTGACAATGTTATTATACAGTTGCAAGCGACGGCTTTACATAAGAGACAACGAGATAGCGTTATACAACCCATTTTGAACTCTCGAGTCGTAGTGAATAAAATTTATTTTTATATTGTACATGTATGCTGAATATTTTAATAGGTCAGTGTACCGATTTCATCTAAAGAGTAGGGTAACCTCTTTAATTTTTTTTAAATAAAACATTAAATTCATTTATTTTTGTTGGTGGTAATATATATTTTATTTTCGCCTGGATAGCGACCACCGTACACAAGGTGTTAAAACCCGCCATAGTGGCCCACGTAAGTGTGTCGCGTTCCGGGCTCAGCCTGCGTATATAGTTTCAACAGGCCAGCATAATTGTGTCGACTGTCGAGGGGTAATCATCTCTCGTCAGTCGACATTCTATTAGACCCTACTTCACTTACCATCAAGTACAGAGGGGTCACTTTGCACTGCCCGTATAAAAATAAAGTCAATTCGTTTCAACGCGAGCTTAATATCTGGTATCGATCTTTTTATTATAAAAAATCTTCTGTTAATAGAAACCTATTAACCGAGTACTATAGCCTTTTTTATCCGTCGCTTTTAATAAAGTAGAATCTAGTTTAATGTTACTTTGTATAGTGACCTTCAAGAAAAAGGCCCTTCTATTTCAAGGGTTTATAAACGCAAAGAGGGGGAAACAGGGAAGCGCCTACGTTCCTTTGTCTACAATCAAAGAAAGGGAGACGTTTATAAAGGCTTGTATTTGACTAACGCTTTGATGTCACCCTTTAACTCTGCTAAACTATCGGAGGAAACTTAAATCTATTTTTGTCCAGGATTCCCGAAATTCCCTGGTTGTATAAGAATTTTAATCAAACGATCTATATGTATGAGATGTATTATTTAATTTATTTTTATACGGTAGTTTGACTATTTTTATTTACCTCATTAAATCGTTCTCTTGTATGTAAATAATAAGAAAGGGGAGTAAACGAAGATGTGAATTTCTTTTAGACATAGAAGCTGACTGACTCGGTGGCGTAGTTGTGTTGCGGTATGAGAGTGGTGTTGAGGCTTCGGGTTCGATACCCGGGTAGGGTGAAATGATGTTGGAGTTTTCTCAGTTCGGAGTCTAGAGTTTGTGATATGGCGATGGGCTTGCCTCCTATCACATCATGGAGCGGAGTGCGCACAGCGAAAATTGGTTTCATCGGTTGCGCCTCCGCCTATTCCTTTTGTGATGGAGGTCGTGAGTGTGGGTGTAAAAGTTAGTCACGCAACTGTGTAACTAGTTTTCAAAATTACTCAAGTGTTAGGTACCTTTAAGCACCAGAAAGTAAACTATGTAGATACTTAACTTATTTCTAAATAGAAGAAATAATCAACCATATTCTTTCTAAAAATAGAACTCAATTTTTCAATGTGGCGATACTAAGCCGTACGCTCGGGGCTCCGTTGGAATAACTGTAATATAACTAAACTTATTATCTTGAAAGGGAAGCCGTACTCCCTTTATTATATCAAATGTATTCATATCACTTGTATGAATGTGTGAACACGTTCTTTTTATTAAGATTTATTCACATTTATATTTACTAGTGGCAGTGCTCTGTTATGCGAGGGTACGTCAGTGTAAGTCTATTCTGTAACCAAGCTGCAGGGTGCATACACTATCGTACTAAGATTATATAAACATTGTAGCCAGATTTAATACTGGGCGTTATAAAACTAAGGGCTTGTTTCACAACTTCTGAACAAATGCTATACGTCACATAAATTTATATAAGCCGACCAAATACAAAAGTCACTTTAATCTATGCTCCCAATCAAATAATATAAAATGAGTGCTATCTATAAATTAGTTGTTTAATAACTGTCTAATCAAGTTGACTTGAAACTTGTGAAATGGGTCCTCAACGCTATGTGTTGGGGTGGTGTGCAATACTTTATAATTTAACATTATCAATGGCGTTGCTAGTATTTAATGTCCATAGGACGCAATGTCAAGGACGGAGAAGCGCTAGGGCTCTGCCCCAATGAAAATAAGAAATGTAGGAATGCTCAAAGAATACTGAGGAAAAAAATCTTTTACAGTTTGACAAATCTTATCACTACATAGTATAAAACAAAGTCGCTTTCTCTGTCCCTATGTGTGCTTAAATCTTTAAAACTACGCAACGGATTTTGATGCGGTTTTTTTAATAGATAGAGTGATTCAAGAGGAAGGTTTATATGCATAATAATAACATCCATTAAATAGTCAGCATTGCACCCGAGCGAAGCAGGGGCGGGTCGCTAATTTAAAAAAAAATACAAAATATATAAAAAAAAATTCAACCAAAAAGGCTTTGGCGTCAACATTCCACCCCTGAGTGCCGAGCTGAAGACTCAAAACAATACGAAATTTATACCTATTCGTATCAAATGATAAAACAAAATAATAAAACGTTCGGGCTTACTATCAAGCGAGTGGCGTATTCGTCTTGCCATTCAGTTGCAATAATATTAAAACAAAAAAAAAGACGTTTCAACTTACAAGTTGAAGACTGAATAAGTAATAACTGAAAGACTGGACATATTATAGATTATAATATACCCAGTTTAAACATATTGGAAGGGGCCACGAAGCACTTTATCTGTATGTAAATATAGGAGTATATCCGACCCACGTTGATAATTTAATAGGGCAATTGGGCGAATATTTTCGCATGTTCTACTTGCCTTTTACGCAATGGGAGATAGGCCAGCTGTGTAACTGGATATCACGATTTTAGCACTAAGACAAATTTTTGCGGAGTCCGCAAATATTTGTTTTGGGATTGTTTTCCAAGGCCGAGAGTCTCTTGTTACAGTGTTCATAATATAAGATATTTTTAGAACTTTTGGATCAGTGTTACGTTATAAATACTGTTCATAGAACAATATTCAACCTTAAAGATCTATAATATTTTTGTAGTATGTAAAATGAACAACAGTTTTTATTATATCTACAGCATTGAAAAAGTAATTACGCGTTATTACACGTGGGAGAATTTTAGAATACCAAGAAGTATGTAATTAATTTCTACAATTCTGTAAACGAAGGATCTGTTTACTAAATTATCGATCGTCGCTTACAGACAAAAATATGAACACGTAAACATGATCTCACGAATTAGTTTCACATGTTCTACTGTGTTATTGCGGACAAAGTACTGAAAATATTTGCATAACAAACAAGACGTTCACCCAGTTTTTTTTCTTTTTTATACGTGCACGGCGACTCACCCCACTGCACCTGATTGTAAGTCGAGCTGGGTTCAACAGAATGTCGACTCACGAGAGTGAGACTCCTCGGCAGTCGACACAATTATGCCGGCCTGTTGGAATCGGATATACACAGGCTAATCCCAGAACGCGACACTTACGTGAGCGACTATGGCGGGTTTTGACACCTTGTATTCGATGGTGATAAATAAAGCCCTTATTAAATGGGTATTAATCGTCTCGATCTTAGGAAGCCCTCATCATCAAGACACTAAGTTTACAAGGCATCAGGATGTCCTATATCAACTATGTCCGCCTAAGTGTAGTCTGTTCCAGCACTTGACTTATCTGGTTTACGTCATTTTCATTCATCTGTAAACTAATTTGCTTATTTAGCAAACATAGACTGAACTTCTTATCGTACAATTTTATTTTCTTTAAAATTATTTGTAAGTTCCTCGTATGCGAGTTTTGGCAAGCAGTATCGATCTCGCAGATGTTAGGTGACTAAGTATTTTTATCAGCGACCTAGATATCGGCGTCACCAGAGTTCACTGTACATCCTGTGTTAGCCCGGTAAGGAATATCTAGCATTTAAGGTGATTTTCCTTTACAATCAAGGTAAAACATTTGTGCGAATGATATTTTATTTCCATCACATGTAATCAAAATCCAAAAGCCAATAATTGTTTCATTATTGACAAACTGTACAGGCTGTTTTTAATTTAGTTACCCAGTTACGAAAATAGCATTTTTCTAAGCAAAAAAGAAATAGAAATTGAAGTGTTTATCTCTCTATCAGTTTTTAAATACGGCATCACAAACATGCCCCTCTAAAACAGAACAGGGCACACGTTCGAAAACAAAACTTTCCGACACACATTACCTTTACATAGAAACCGCATTAAAGTTTCAAATTCACAATTTTGCGTGACACTCGCGGTACAAATTCCTGTTTCGAGGCGAAATTTTGCAAATAATTTTATTACGTCGTCAAATATTTTAATAATTGGAAGTGAAAGCCGGGGACTAAGAGTTCACGGTTAAGTCAAGTGCCTTCCACGGCGTGGAAAAAGAACCGCCTCTCATAAATATTCATGTCAATTTTAGGCCCGAAAAGTCATATTTAAGTCTATTTTCGATAAAACGGCGGAGCGTCTTTGCGCCCTATAATGGTGATTTCATTTCGTCTCACCTGTCCCAAGTTGACGAGAAATATTTTTTATTAGTTCAGAGACTTGGTGCCTAAGTTTCGTAATCAAGTTTATTGTGGCAGGAGCTGACGGAGCTTTCGTTAGTTAATTAGAATTTTTCACGGTCGGTCGTAACATTTTAAGTAGTCACTTATACATTGGAAGCATTTATAATAGGTAGATAATTATTATGGATGGGTGCTAAATGACATAAATATATTAGCCCAAATAAATAATTATTTAATGTTTTACTTACTGACAATGTTCAAATGTCAAGAGACGAATAAGTATTGCGAAGATGAATGTGAAAAAAATGATGTATATTATCGGTTTTTGTTCGGTGTAGGTACTAACTGTAAACCAGCTGGGTACTTTATAATATAGATTTAAATTTGCTAGAACATGACATATTGACGTTGGATCCGATCAATCGACTTATTATACTCTCTACCATGAAGAAAACTGCTTAACATTTTATACTCATTAAATATGACATAGATAAGGGTATAAGAAAGGAAACGTTCCTACCGAATATAGTAAGTGATTACATTAACACTATGCGTTGCGGCGCTGAGTGGGTCGGACAGAGTAGAGTTAGCCGTATCGTATCATTTAAGTTTTATGAAGGCCGGACAAAATTGGTGCGGCCATATGCAATAAAATAAATTGACAATCTTCATAAAAGGCTTAATCTTCATAAATGAAACAAATGTTTAGTGCTGGGCCTTGTATTGGAGACGAAGATTTATACAGAATTCGTCTTTGTGTGAGTGTAATATATTATATTGTTTTACAGGGCTTGTAGACGAGAATTTATAAATAGGTTAAAAGGATTTTATACTTTATTCAATTTAAAACAATTACAATTTTTGACACGTGTTTAAAGTTAACGAAGATACATGATTGACGATTCGGCGTTCCAGACCGCATGTTAATTCAGCTATAATTAAAACCGGTAGTTGCATAAAATAAATGATAAATGTATATGTCAATGTATTAAATGAAGGGAATGTCAAAATCAAAACAAATTAACCATTCACGAAGAGTTATAATGGTCTCTTTCACACGTCAATTTATAATAAATTGATGATTAAGGAATGCTTGCAAATGACAGCCGGGGAATTGAGTACTCACCAAAAAATATAAGTTGTTTACAGCGTTTCGCATTTATTTCAACTGTTTATAAATTTCCTGTTCTGTTAATAATGGAAAACAATGGATATAATAGCTTTGTTGTCAAATACAAAATGTGTTTTAACAATTAATTACATATAACAGATTAATTATCAAATTTACAATAAATATACGAAATAAATTAGCTCTGAATTTGTTACAACAAATATGTAATCGTAATTTAATAAATTACCCAATGGTAATTAATTTCGAATTGTATTGACCCGTCTTACAGAATTTTGAAGCAGTTTATTTATATAAGGATTAGTATATTGCTCTTTTTTGAAAACTTATAATTTCAAAATAAATAAATTATGATTTGTTTAGTAATTTTTTATTGTGAAAACTTATATTCTATTTAATTATTGTTAGAGTAGTGCTTATTTTAAAAAATAAATTAAGTAGAGTGATAATAATTAAACAAAAATATCTTACTAACATTGATTTTATTTTTTTAGGATTATTTGATACCTCGCTTTATATAAAATTATACCACGAATTACTCTTCATTACCATTTTCGCAATTAATATTACAATGACCGAATTTTCTTCGAAACGCAAATTAGCAAAATTTCATAATCGAAACGACAACGTCATTTATTTAACAAATTGATAGGTGCGAACGGAAAAGATTTTGAATATTAATCAGTTCAAGCTCAGCTTGTTGGAATTTAAGCTTTATGTTAATGACGGTAAGATTGGTGTTGGATTTGTGTCAGAGATTTCGTGATCTGGGAATACTGGGCGAGGAAACAAATCGAGGCTATGTAGGTCAACAACCCTGGTGAGAGGGTAGGTACCCACCTACTGTTGGGACGTGTAGGTATCAGATGTTCGGTTTTACAGACCGACCGTGGGCGTTTTACTTCACTTGGCAACTTTTAATATCCGTAATAGGGTTCAAGAAATATTTGTTCTTGAATATTATTTTGCGATTCCTATTCGCTTATTATACGCACTAATTGTTTTAATTTTTGTTCTATTTACTATTTAGGTCTATTTTCTCGTAGTCCGGGCTTGTCACGCCTGTCAGTTGTTAGTTTGTGACTGTTCGCATCCTTATTTTAATATATACACATTACACGTCTTTTGTCTCCGAAGAGGTAGACAGAGACGCAACTAGTACACCCACTTTCCGCGTAGTGTATTGCATCGTAATATCGGATATAAATTCTAGATTCCGTTCTGACAGTGAATAGAAAAACCCAATATTACTTTGGCCGAACAGGGATTCGAATCCAAAACCTCAGCATTACAGTCGTAGCGTAATACATAAACGCCAGCAAGGCAGTCTAATTTTAACTTTATGTAATATGTAATCATCATTTTGAAGTCGACCTACTTGACATTGAAGGGTCAATATTACGAAAATACCTAATATGAAATATTTTCTTACTCAACACTTCATAAATATAATTTGAATTGAAATATTCGTCCCAGTTTCGATACGAATACGTAATCAAAGATCAATACCCTGTTTACACTTTTGCTTTTAATCACATTAAATTACGTCGCTCGGTTTTCTGTAATGTTTCATCACCGATCAAAGTTGTTTTTTTTATTTTTCCTGATTCAATTAGGGAAACAAATATTCCCATATGAACCCTGAAGGTCCCGTCTCGCTGTCACGGAAGTATAAAAATAAGTTAGGGAATTTCACAAGATATAATTAGAAGCAATGGTCTGTTATGTTTTCTGCAAAGTTCAACATTGAAATGACAATGCGTAACGGACGTTTATATTTAGTAACAACATAGAAAAAAATAGGTATATTTTTTTTAATATAGAGCATAAATATAACTAAGACTTGTCAATGAAAGAAATAAAAAATAAGCATTACTGGCTAGAAATATGTTGAGAAAAAACGCTAAAATGATCCATAACTTTGAACGCTTCCGTATATATCAGTCTGCTCATTATGAATTAGTACTTGCATTAAAAATTAAACCATCCATTTTTTGACACTTCATGTGCATGTTAATACTTCTATTACTAGATCGATGACCTCTAATTACATTAAAATAACTCTTCTAATTAGTCGTCTTATGTCTCATATCTTAATAACTTCATCCGATGTCTAATCTACTTCAGCAGAAATCTATAAAGGTATTTCTTTTGTGATCCAATATTCCCATCAACTGAAACATTTAAAACATTCGCAACCACTCTCCATTATGACTCCGTAGATATAAATTAAAGTTTACGACTTTAATTGGCACACCGCCGATGTTTAATGCCATTTGCATGTTGGTCGGGTATTAACTTACTCCGATATTACGATCGGTAATTGAGTTTCGCGCTTATTCCAACGTTACAAATACATTTTGTCGTGTTATTGTTTTATGTGAAAATTGTTATCGGGTTAACAAGATCGATGGTACTATGATAGATAAGTGGATTAAACTCTACGGAATTGATGTTTTTATTAATTGTTTTTTTATTACCCGGATCATGTCATGCGATAGTTTTGTTATGTCTGGTTACAGTTGGTTTATTAAGGTTATGTAGTCTACTATCGGTAGACATTGTCGTGTCCTGGTTTGAAGGACATTGAAGCCAGTATAATTACTGTATAATACTTGAGTTTTAAGGTTGATTGATAAGCATAGAAATGTAACATGTAGTGCTTTATAATTTAAAGTTCTGTGTTGGTATATAATGAAGAGGTGAGCGATTTGATCGTCTCTTGATTTACTTGTATAAAAATAATACTGGTCTACGAGTTATGTAACTCCATTTACATTGTTAAGTACCGAAACTACAGCCGAAATCCCCTAGAGGACTTCATTCATTCTTCATTATGTAATTTGTTCCCTATCGAATTATATGAATGTATCTTCACTCAAAGAACAATGTAAAAATTTGCTATTGTATCAGGATACAAAATTTTTTATTGATTGTGTCACGGGAAATTGACCCCACTGCACCTGATAGTAAGTGGAGTGGGGTCCAATAAAATGTCGACTGACGAGAGACGATTACCCCGCAACAGTCGACATAATTATGCCGGCCTGGAGCCGGATATACACAGGCTGATCCCGGAACGTGACACACTATACTAGCATCATGAAGTCAACTTCGGCGACTTTGCATCGTGATTACGAGATTCCTACATATCAGATTTAATAAGCTAAATGCCGCTTACCCGATACGCTTTGACATTCATTGTGCGGATGCTGGATTTTTCTTGTACATCATTGGGTGAGGTCCACTATACAATGTAAAACACTGTGCCCAGTTCCATCAAGTCGCGTTCCCGATTCAGCCGGTATAATACTAAATCCGACTACGGCAGACTCTTCGGTAGCTGTATATGAACACCTCTTGCGATTAATTGCTGTGTAGTTACTTCGTCTTGCCAAATCAAAAATGATTATCTTACCTTTTTAAAAAAAGAAAGAAAGACGTTTATTGTTGGGAACAATTTTAACTAAAAAATAACAATAACGACTAAAGAACATAAAAATAACAAAAACATATATATAATTCTAATTATTGCACCAACAACCCCCATTCTGCTATATGCTACAGTAAGTATATATTTTATATAATTTTTGTGAATACTTTCGAATACAAGCAACCCCTATTTACCCGTGAAGGATTACCGTTACCGTGGATTTAAAATGATTGGACGGGAACTAAACTCTCACGAAGCCCGCTCCGGATTTTGACGTAAATAACCCATTTGCCAGCCCTCACGTTAATTGATGTTTCCAACAAAATTAAGCCAATTTAACTTCATTACTCTGTCATTGTATTTCACTAGTCATTAATTTTGTATTACGTAATTATAGCAAAATAGGCGAAACAACACCACGTATGCGCAGGTCGCACAGCTTAATTTACGTGATTTGATACGCAAATTGCTTCGGTGCTCTGATGAATTAATTTGGATTTGCGACACGGATGTTTGTGACCCCATATATATGCCAGTATTGGGATGAGCTGGTATTTAACGGCAATCAAAGATTAATTTTGAATAATGATATATTTATTTTCGGTGTAAATGAAATATATGAGGCTTGTTATTATAGTATAGTTCAGTATTGGTAATGATTATGTTTTTTATAGACAATGAGTCTCTTACAACACACAAGCTGCCTTGTTACGTCACCCATTGATATTAAGAGTGAAATCGTTCTCATTTATAATAAACTAGGAGTTTTCCGGGATAAAAGTCCCATTATATATTTTCCCGAGATAGTAAGTAGCCTATAACCTTTCCAGGGTCTTATACTATCTCCATACCAAATTTTGCTTTCTTATACCACGTCTTATGTCACGTCCCGTTCCCGTGGGAACTGGATAAAAAAATCCTATGTCCGTCTCCTGGTTCTAAGCTACCTCTCCACCAATTTTCAGCCAAATCGGTTCATCCGTTCTTGAGTTATAAATAGTGTAACTAACACCACTTGCTTTTATATATATAGATATACCCCAATACGTCTTTGTAGTTCTAATCTACTTTGTATTGGAGTCAGATAGAGAGGGGGCCAATAAAATCGATGTATTTTTCAATCCGAAACGAGCTTTTGTTGCTCTTATTTCGTGCAATACTGGTATGGCACGCAAATGTTGGCATTCGGAACGCCGCTCAGTCTAAACCTTGATAAACATTTTCGTTTTTAATCAGAATCTGTCTGGCTGCATCCGTTTTAGTTTAGATTTAGTCTACCAGTGGGCGAAATAGAAATACGTGTAGCTAAATATATTTAAAAAGCAGTGGTGCATAATAAAAGAGGTTTGTATATTGTTAGGAACTGAAGCGATTTTTATTAAAATACAAAAAGAAATATCACTGAGTACAGATATACTTTCACAAATATTACACAAACGGAACAACCGGTACGACTGGCAATGCACAACTGCTCGGTACTGACTGACGACTGCCACGGTCTGTCAAACGCTCTGTGTTTATAGCAAACTAAAATAAAATAATAATAAAGCAAAAGCTAGCACAAATACCCTCACAAAAATATTTATATCCTAACAATATATTATATACCTGCAATGCGACTGCAACTTTAATTTGATATTATTATTAGTAAGCATTGTAATCGGTTCGTGTCTTTTAGAGGCCACCTTTACAGGTCAGAATACTAACCAAATTACCGCTCAATCTCAAGCACTTGCTTAATTTAATTAAACATTTTAAGATAACGAAATATCCAAACAAAGTTGTTCACGCAATTAGGGAGTTGCCATCACTGCGGATCGATGTAATCCATTCTTGGCAGGATGATACGGGGTCAGTGTTTCCATGTTTAAATCGTGTTGCAAGGATAAAATACGAGAAATACCGTGTTTTTACCTTGAATCAGTAAAACCAGTAATGAGGCGGGAGCTAAATAAAGTCCCCAATTTGTAGATATTTCCAGCAATCAATGCAATTAATACATTGGTAACACAGTGATATATGACACAGTCAAGGCAATATCATTCTACCTTGACTGTACATTAGGGCCACATTACGGTGTATCTACCGTAATTAATACGTACACGGAGTCATTGTACGGGGTAAATAACATTTTTTGGATACATAACATCCCTTACTGCGATGAAAAAAATGTTGACAACCCATTTTAGTTCGCTAACTGCGGAAAAATGTGCACTTATATAACGTACGTTTTTAATGTAAAAGTTTAATGGAATATGCATATTTATGGAAGAGCTGGGTTAAACGACAAAAGCTTAAGTGGATATGCTGCAAATGTAGTTTTAGCATAATATTTATCTTCATGGTAATGTCGGCAAAATAATTGTTTCTTTTATATTATGTGATAGTCATAACAAAGATATAAGTATACGACCAGGATAATCCAGGATTTATGATCCGTTAGAAATGAGGAGGATGTTATGTTGCTAAAACTGTTGTGTTTTAATTCAAATTCTTCAATACACTCATAGTGATAGCATATCAGATTAATTGTACATTATGCTATCATAAAAAATACATTTTATTACCAATGCATGAAATAGACGAATATTAACATATCTAAAAATATTCCCAACTAAAATACATTTCAATCATTCAGTATTACCTACTTAAATGGATTACAAATTTTCATATATTGCTGATATAAAAACACGTAATCATTTTGAAAGACGCAGCAGTCGTGTGCCTATAAACATTTATGACGTCATAAACTGTAGTATCATTATTGTAATAACTCGAAATTCGACCGTACCGCCATCTGTTAGAAACAACTTGGGGGAGTTTATTTTATAAAAGAGAATATCTATTTTTAGACGTACTTTGATTATTATTTTCGTGCAAAGGAAAAAATGCCAAATAAAACGCTGCAGTATTTTAGTTATAAAGTAGTAAAGTCACGCTGTAGACATGTTTGTCTGCAGAAAATAGTAAGAGCATCTGCTTTGTCCAACCTGAACTACAGAAAATAGTAAGAACGTCTACCTCGTCCAACTTTAATAACATTTTTATATCACAACTGCTATATTAGAGGGACATTTTGACAATGCGTTAATAAATAAAACCACATTCACGTAACTCGGCTAATATTGTGCCAAAAATAAGCCATGAATAACGAATATTTTCCCAGTTTTACTTTTATTATTTTTTAATTATTTTGTATTATAGTGTGAATGTACATCTTATTTAATAAGTGTGAGGGTATTTTTGAAAGAAAATGTGATGGTTCTGCTGCTACGAATTCTCTTAGAGTGCATTGGAGCGTGTAACAATAAAATTACTTATTCATATTTATTTTTTTCGAAACTTACACTTTTTTTACATCTACTGTTAGAGTAACTTATTGCAAGTATTATTTTAAGTAGATATGCATATGATTTAATCTATCAACGCAATATCATAATAATATAATTGTAAGGATAATGTATCAACCACCAGACTTATAGCCTAAGATCGGTAAAATCATGCCGGCCTATTTTGTTGATATATCGAATTATCTCGAAACGCAAAATACTTATGCAAAACGGACATGCAAATGAACAACGCGACACGAGTTGTTCACAATTTTTTAACAATTCATCACTTCGTATCGTCGTCCATTGAGGAAATTGAACGAGTCCCGCCAATAGCCCATCGATATCATGTAAAATTTATACTTTTGCAGTTTTTGATTTATTTGGAAGTTGAATATAATTCGCTCTGTGGATATTATATTTGAAACTTATTTAATTTCTTGTAATTTTATGATGGATGGCTTTTAAATATATTGGTGTCGAGGGATTAATTTTAAAATAAATAAATAATTGATTGCATAACGACATTTAACCTTGGCCTTCACCATGATGTTGACCTTGATATTTTAAACTAGTTCTTGCTTGCAGCTTTATATGTGTTGCCTTGAGAGGACCCCGTTGCAACGATGTTTGTCAAAATATTATTTGACAATTGTACTTATAACAGCTTTCTTACAAAAAGCGTAAAAATCGGTCCATTCGTTTGGAAGCTACGATGCTACAAACAAACACACACCTGTGTGTTAACCTCAGATACAAAGATACACACTTTAAACACACTTATTTTTCCATCGGAGGTTAAAAACCCATCGTATTCAACAATGATATAGTTTCTTTATTCAAATCAGAATCGTACCAGCTTTCTATGGATTAGCATTTCCAAACATACCAGTTTTATTTTATTAGTAACCTTGTTAGTGTGTTTGTTGAGTAATTTCTAGAACTACTGAATGATCTTTATTCGTTTTATCAAAAACCTTCCTATTTCAGTGTAATGTAGGCTATATTCTATTTCTATGTGAGCACGTTAATACGCGGGAATTTGCGACGAAAAGCAAATAGTAAACAAAATATAGCTTTAAGAGCTCTCAGTGTGCTGTCATACATTTTATGTAAATCATCATTCGTGGGACGTTCCAACTTCCAAATTTTTATTTATTTTCATCCCACGTAATCCCTGAAACAAATTCAGTAAACATGAAAGTGTAAAAATAATTTTGATATACGACTTTTGTTTTGTAACTTATTTTTGGAAGAATAAAGTCATTTTTAGAATGCAAATAAATAGAAGACAAACTCACATTAGCATAGAGAGAAAATAAAGTAAAGCTAATAAATAACAACTTATTCATACAATTTCATCAAACCGCAATCCTCACAACCAGAACATAAAGATAAAGATCAGGATAAAAGACACATAGAAAAGGAAACGCGGGAAATATTTCATCCGACATCCAAATCCGGGTTTAGACATGAATAATTATCATTCGTCTGCCTGTTCCTTGCATAAGGCGGCCACGCTATCAATAAAGCCGGTTCCCGAAAGAGCCACCGCGCCAAACACTCCATCTTTGGGATTACCAGGAGACATGGATCCTCGCGGCACGTTTAAGTTTAGATTTCGATCTTTAACGTAATCGCTCCTTAGAGGAACGTTAATCTTGGTTTCAGGGTCTCGTTTCGTGGTATGTGAAGGGTTATGTTTGTTTAACCAAACAGTTCTGTTATAGTTGCATTTTATTTATTCCCTATTTAATAACGAAGTTTTGCGTGGTCTCTGTCTAAGGGGTTATTCAAAGTATACAAACACATCTTTAAGAGCTGTATTTTATATCTTAGATAATAGAGGAGAGAAGGGATAGAGTTGCAAGCACCCAAACAAATTTGAGCGTTTATTACAAGGATACGCTATAGCGGACCACCAAATGATATTGGTTTCATATTTAATGAGTAATTAGTTGGATAAAAATTGTGAGGTGTTCAGGACAATTGTGCATAAGGAATAACATGACTTTTTTAAAATGGCTTTAAAAAGAAACGTAACCAGCGGAATAAGTTGGATTTGATAGAGATGAATTTTATTGTTTAGATTCATGTATTCACTGACAAGTTGATGAATGGAAAAGTTGATTGCTCCGTGCTCGCTTTACCATGGCAACAGAAATAAAAGTGTAGTTGACCTACCGCTCTTATCAGTTATGACAGCTTTATTCACAGCCCCTTTTGAATTCTGACACATAATAATTTGACGGGTCGATGGAAAAAGAAATGTCAAATACACAATTAGAAGCGGTCGTTCGTTGCCCAACACATTGTTTCTTTGTTGTCCTTCATATGGTGTCAATCGGAAGTAATCTATGATCTACTTTGTATCATTTCCTGATATGACAAAAGACGCCGTTTTCCGGTATTTATTTTGGATAGTGTTTGATGTTCGCGTAGGTGGAATTGAAGGAAAAGAAGTTCTTCATAAGAATAGCTATATAGAAAATTGATATTTGCTCTAGTAATTCTCGATTTTTATTATAAGTTGAGGCGAGTAAGAACGATGCTGTTGAATGACTTCTAACACCTCTAAATACTTATTTAAAAATAATCATAAAGACGTTGCCGAACTTAAAAATTCACTAAACGCTTTAAATGACTTTATACCCGATAAAAATATAATACGGGCAGATGTTTAACTAATGGCTTGATGCAAAAAGAAACTATCAGAAGCGTGCCTATTTTAAAGCGATGCACCTCATGGGTACGACGTAGAATTAACGCTTCAATAAACATTAGTTCCGTAATTTCCTATAGGATTCTCGTGTTTTAGGATTAAATATAAACTAGACAGACAATTTTAAACACAGGATTCCTTAAATACGTTTCTTCTTTTGATCAAGCAATATAGAGAATATTACGCTAACGCCTATGAAAATCCGTAGTCCCAAGAACTCGTGGATTTATATCGGTTTAATTTTTTTAAAAATATTATGGAAATTTTTCACTTTGAATAGGAAATGGGAGCAATACTCGAATCGTAAAAGCCGACTTCCAATAAAAACTAAATCCTCATAATCTATGATTACAGATTTTACAATGGATTAAAATTTATTTCAAATCCCAGAATTACAGCCACATTTAGAATTATTAACAAAATATATCCAACGGGTTTTATTTAAGACAGGCCGAGTTAAACGCAAAACATTCCATCTTTACGATTATTACGATAGGATCTTTTGCCGCGTTTGCGGTTAGTTCCGAGTTAAATATGGTTTTAAACTAAATTGGAACACCGGCTTTCGGTTTCAGGCAGAATAAGCATTGTTATTTCAGCAACGGTATGCAAATGACAGTGACTTTGGAATTTTACCCCGTAAGTTCATTATGGAGGGTTAACAAACTTTAACAAAGGAATAGAAAAACTGGCTCGTGTTGGGTAAGTTGTGGGATTGGATATTTAGTTGATAAATTGATGAAAATAACGAACTAAAGTCAAATTAAGAAATTGAAGTTTGTAAACTGATATCTGAATTTCGTATTCTAAATCACATTATTATATGCTCAATGCGCATAATATATCAGTGTGTTATTATGTCTCTCATTTAATAATTATAAATATTAATAATACCCACAATCCAACTCCGCAGAAATAATCCATCCTATGGTTGTCTGGAAAAGATCGTTCTTAGCGATAAGACCAACTATTGTAACACTAGTTGTTCACAATAAATACGTTTGTGTGTTTATTTACTTATGTAGTGTTCAATAAAGAGATATCTATTCAAATAAAAAATGTTATCGATACGCAACATCCCTAATGTTTCGCAAACACGTGTGGTAGAATATTATACATTGCCAATCCCTTCCCTATACTGAAGGTCGTTAATAAATAATTTCTTAGTATACCAGTTGTTTGACCCATGTCCTAGAGAAACACCCTCTTACTTAAAAACCACAGAAACTTCTTGACCACTCAACTCAATACATCCACCGATAAACACGAAGCCACTCAGAGTTTGCGATCCGTTTTCATTATAAAACTTTTTCCGTACCAAGTGACATTTTGTAGTTCCAAGGTAATCCGAGGATTACGCGGTTTGGCCGGTGACGTTGAGAATCTTGGCGGCAGACTTGCAATCAATGAACGGAGTCGGCCCTCCGGATTAGCCGGACTAAATGAAGTTACTTTTTCCCAGGGCTCGATGAGGGTTGCCAGATACTGTAATTACTTCGACGTTACATTTGTTTTACCTTTGCGGCTTAATGAATAAGTGATGTTTGAGGTTTGGTGGGTACTGATAAGTTTTGGCAAAGGTAACATCAAGTTACTCCATTTCCTTATACGTTTTGTTTAGGGATACCTTATTAATATTAACAACCTTTTCATAAATAATTTTGTGTCTTTTATTGCTTTGGTAATTCATTCATAGAAGTAGAGGAATCCCAAGTAAGGTTGGATTATGCTTGTAATTACGTTTGAAATGTCACCGTAGAATAATATATTTAGAACCAAATGAGAATCAAACTGGAATCTAGGTAAAACATTTGCTTTTAAGAATAGATTGCTACTATTACATTTCGCATGCCAGACCATCTCATTTCATTTATAATAATTTCTTGCTGTATGGAATTACAAGACAGAATTTTTATGAACACTGCGTGTTGTTGAGGAAATCGTTAACAAACTCTAAATGAAAAATATATTAGTAGAAGCGAGCAGTATTTACAGACAACCGTTAAATCTCTAACCACACCGAGACAGCAGAAACTAACAATGCGATTTTAGTAAACTCGTTTACTAAAACTGCTGACAAAGCCGGCTTGCAGTTAACAAATTAAATGTGTACTGAAACACTTCCTCGGTTACAGACAATTTGTTCTGTTAATCGCTAATATTTTACCGTTTCGAAGTATTGATATCCTAGATATTTATGCAGTTAATTTCTTTAGGAAACATTCGACTTCGCATGCTTAAAACTTTCAATATAATTATTGGTACCCGTAGTATACATAGAGCTGTGTACATTTCGAACTACATAGTTTCCGATCCTTTTCTTCTTAGACAATAAAATCTAAATCTTGTTCTTAGACAATAACGAAATAGAAACAATATA
Source organism: Manduca sexta (assembly GCF_014839805.1). Taxonomy (NCBI): domain Eukaryota; kingdom Metazoa; phylum Arthropoda; class Insecta; order Lepidoptera; family Sphingidae; genus Manduca; species Manduca sexta. Next base: position 4,418,898 of record NC_051136.1, read on the forward strand.
GAAACAACCAATCACACATAGAAGAGAACTTTACCAGACAACAAACAACAAACTTGTTACCACAAAACTCAACATTCAAGATTTACGTATCTCTTGACACATTTCGGCGCTGACCTGAATCTGATAAAATCAGGCAAGGAACGTTATGCAACAATACCTGACGTTCAGCGCAGTGCACAAGTTAACAGTCGCAAATGTGATTTATATTTGTCGTACGCGAGTTCGTTCAGCGACCACAACAAATACATTTGGTCGGTTCCGTACGGAGGCGACGCGATAAACTTTGTTGACAATGACTGATGCGAAGAGTGGTCGATCCGCAGTAAGGAAACTATATTGTCTTAATATTAAATGGTTGTAGGCACTGTTAAATAAAAATTGCCAGCTGTTTTTAGTGACGCACAGCGATTAAACTTTATAACTACAAATGCTATGATAGGTATCACTAAAACAGTAACACTATGTACCCTCGCAGTGGCGAAAGGTCCACATAACCCGGCTTCTATTTCGTCTCTTATATAAAAACTAATTATCATTAGAACGATTTGCAGACCGCATTTATGGATATTGGTAACTATAAGTTGTCTCGGGTTCCCTATCGGAAAATTTCACCCTTCGACACTGTACCCTAGCTAGTGTTGCAGTATGATTCAACATTTCCAATCATATAATCTAGCTTACCAGATAAATGAACTCCATGGCCAAGCGAACCTTATACAAGTAACTTCTTACTTTTGAATTCATGTGATTTGCAACTGTAGTTACTATCTGGCGATTACAATTTAGTCATGATTTCTTTAGAACAATTAAATCAAATGGATAACATTTCCCTAATTGTTTAGAGCCCGTATGAATTGCAAAGTAGATCAGCTAGGTAGTCAGAACCACCTGCACGACAGAAAATAACTTGGGAAACTCAACGTCTCTGAGAGTTCGTTAAGCGGTCAGAATATAGTTAAGTAACCATTTTATTTAATAAATTTTCAACCAAATCTTGGATTTTTATGTAATCCTCCGAGGCAATACGATGAACTAAATTGCAGGTTATTCGCAAGATACTCAAGATAAAAAAAAGTGAAGCCATGGTGTATTTGTTTAATACTTATTATCAAATACTATAAATATTATAATATGTATGCCATCACTTCGGAGACGATGTAGGCATTTAAAAAAATAGCGTATAAGGAGTAATTTACAAAACGAAATAACTAAAATAATTAAAACATTTGAACGTTCGTTATCGTAATTTGTCTGTGTAATTAAAACTTAATCACCAACCCTTTAAATAAACATTAGAAATATCTAACAAAAATACGCCTTCGTACAATCTCGTTACACATCTGTTGCCTAAAATGAGACATCAACAAAAAGCTGATGAATTACACGCGTCCCAAGTTACCCTTTCGACAATTCGACTTACAACTTACGTGATTAAACCTTCAATTAATCAAAGTAATATGTCGTTAAGTGTTCACCCTTTGTAACATGTGGAAGCAGAAATCTTCAACATTTAATGTGCATAGTTGCTACGTTAGACACAAACCTCATTTCTACATAAGTCAGCAATGGTAAAGGTTTGACACATCAAACGCCATTTTGTTAACTTTCTGTTGTGCAATTAGGTGTGTAAGCTCGCTATTTAAGTCTCCGGAGTGCTCCTTTAAAATCATTCTGGAAAGTTGGCTGGTCTATAAAGTATTTAGTTGGGTTTTCTCGTGGTATGTAATTTATATTATATTGTTGGAAAGTTAATAATTTTGTTTATTTGTTGTGCACGAAAAACTATTAAAAATATATGTCTGTATCCCGTTTTGAAAAGCAATTTAATTCATATCACAACCGATGATGCTCGGCATGTTATGAAATAAGATATTGATCAAAATTGACAATACGAATTTATTACAGATTTTGATGATCATTAAATAAAACCTGAACGCACACAGTTTTAAGTTAATACATATAAAAATACAAATATACAAAACACACACGTCGCACAAACGCATCAAAACAAACGCGACGAAACAACCTGATTTACCATATCCGTAGAAAACGCGATAGACTTAAGCTCACGAATCAGAATAGGTCGTTTGAATCTGAATATCTAAATTAGTATTATCTATCTCTCCCCGTCACACCGCCGAGAATGGAAAGAGATAAAAGTCGCGAGCGACGTACGGAGGCATTCCCGCTAAAGTTGCTTGGCATGGCGCCTTGGCAAACGTTGGCTGTTTTATTGTGAGCCGGCGCCAACAACCGAGAGATTTACCCCGTCGGTAATGGCGGCCCTCGTTTATTAATAGCTACGAATGTTGTGGTCGGGTAATGTTTTCGGTGGTTAATGGACGAAATCCTGATTTTGATAAATTCGGAATCATTTATACGAGGCTATCGGGATATGTGAAGTAATGGCTTGTTAAGCTCGATGGACCAAATATTTTTTGTTTCGAATAAATTGTTTATGATCCGCTACAGACGAATAAGTATGAATTGTTGGTAAGTGCATGCTCACAGATTCCGTGAATATCGTATGAATTATTTGCATAATTTATTTAAATGTAGAAACTAGAATTGTCTAACATAAAAAAACAATCGCTGAGAATATTACTCTATTATTCTATGAATAAGTTTCAAGTTTTAGCCGAAATACAAGACAACTGAACGGAGATCACGTTTGGTATTACTCTGGTCTATGTCTTCGAACTAATAACTACTGTCCTGAAAACACAGACACTAAAGCCGCATATCTTCGGAAGAATATAATATAATATAAAATTCTAAGACTACTTTTAGTAGTTAGAAACTGTCTTAAAAATAAATTTTAGACTTCCTTTATATTTAACGTAAGATGGTTATAAGTTTATATTCCAAGTCGGGCAACACAGTGTACAGGTTTACTAACACGATTTGCCAGGGATTTGATCTCCCAAGGGATTTGTTGCCAGTCAAAAAATATAATTTTTTTGTTCCAACATGCTTAAGAAGAGTGTTATGACTACGAAGAATCATAATATTCAAGCATCAACAGTTTTGGAATAATCTTCGTTACTTCAGTATTGTTACGTAAAGCTGATTCGAATATATTTGTAAAAGATATGAGTATCAATATTATTTTATCTATAAATATTTTCGACAGTATTAATCCTATAAAGACCAATTATCAGACAATTTATAAAGTCCAATTGACCGTTTTGTATCAACAGTAACTTCAAAGTTAAAAAGCATTTTAAGTTCCAAATTATAAATTAGATGAAGTTATTTGACAGCCATACAATCCAGCTCGTGTTTTTATTCTAAATCTAACAGCATTTGCATACAACACAGAAACTGTAACTCAATATACACGTTGAATTCACAACGAGCAACAATTGCCACTATTATTTTATGAGTCGATTTAACTTGGGCGAGGCGAGCCCGCCAGGATCGGAGGTCGTACTGGAACTTTGATATGGTAAGCCTCCACGGGATTTATAGTGAAATCATGTATGCAGGATGCTCCCGCTGAATAGAAACTGTTATAGTGTTACGTACAAAGTGTAGTTAAAGAAGTCGTTGTGGCGTCGTAAGTGAAGCTAGATTAAAATGGTAAGCGAAAGAACGTACTCGCGGATTCAATAGTTCCTTAATAATATTAATAAATTAATCTCATAAAAATGCTTATGCAACTTACTCATAATACGAAAGTAGATAGACGTAATCACCAACGTACCTGAAATAAAACATTCAATTAATATTTGCACAAAGAATAACCATCATTTATTTATAGACATTAAATAAAAGACCAATACGATAAAACGACCGTACCAAACCGCCGCTGTTTACATTCGCCATAATAAATTATCTGTGCAAAACAAACGAACAATTTTGACGGAAATAAAACTAGCAGACTATTGAGAGAGATTTAACAATGTTTGCGTACGCTTGCAGAGCTAACATCGCTTTTCAGCGCTGAACAATGGACGAAACATGTGCGTAACTCGAACGAAATTATTGTTCGTGTTTCGATTGTAACCGACATCGCGCCAATGTGTACAGTATCGCGGAAATATTGTCATAGTGCATTCATTATTCATAAGTTCGTACGATGTTTTAACATGCGGCCGTTTCCGCGTTCGTGGGGGTTCGTGATGAATTTCGCGTTTGGGGAATTCTTAGGTGCGAATATTTAGCTTCTTTCGATCGTTAATTTTATGTGTGATGTTAATTAGTAGATACGTGTTAAAGAAATTTTATTTTTAATATGAAGAGCCGAGATGTTTATTTTTAATCGTCTAAAAGAAATTGATGGTTTTATTTTTTTTCTTCTTAATTCGACGTTTATGTACTTTTTACGTATGTATACCGAATGCTCTGTGATTTATTAGAATATTTTCCTAATTATTTTTTTATGAGCATGGCAAGGCGGTGGTCCCGAAAGTATGGTGCTGCCGCTGCGACGAATACTCTTCGAGTAGTAGTAGTGGCATGAGGGCATGTAAAATTAAAATTACTTTTTATTAATATTTATTTTTTTTAAAACTTAAACTTTTTTATTTTACATCTTTGGCTCAAGTAATTTAATGTAAAGTGTTATTTCCAAGTAGATAAGTATGTGATTTCATTTAGTGACGCAATGTCAAAATGACCCTGTATTTTTTGCCCATTAGTTTTTTTAACAATTATCATATTATAAATATGAACATAGTATAGAAGTGAAAATGAATTTGATAATCAAAGCAACAAAGACGTTTTCACAAACTCTCGATTACATCTTGTTTGTTACTAAAACCATTTAGTTTAATAACAATAGGCACGCTCTCGCATGGGTGTGGACAGAGGGTTCCGAAACCTGTCATTATAGATGGCCGGGAAGACTTGTTACAATATGGTAAAGTAAAATCGCTAGTATACGATATAAGTTAAGGTTCAAAATGCAAATGGAGTTTAAGATAAAGAGACCACAGTAACAATCGATAAGAGACTTTCCATTAAGGGAAGAAATTTCGTAAGTAAAAAAATGACTTAACGTTTTGTAATTAATTGTAATTTGGTTATTACGAAGTTGTAGTCAGTATTATGAGATTGGAAACTAAATGTCTGAGGGTAAGTATTCTCAGTACTATATGTATCTACATTTTTCTATGACGTGCCCCAAGATGGTTAGGGCGCCAATTAGGCTTTACGCAAAACTCAATGGGTTTGGAAAGCTCATGCCGCGCTGGCTAATCTGCCTCTTCTCTTCTCCTCCTGGATTGACAGATATCGTTAATCTGGATTTTCATCAAGAAATCATTAGGACGAGCGTAGTGCAGGCCTATATAGTTCTTTGTAATAGGAAATCTTATGTCCTGCATTGACGCACAATGGCCCGACTTTTTTACGGGCTAAGTGCGGAAAAAGGAGCCCATAACCATGTCCTGCATTGTTAGTACTTACAGTAGTAGTATCTATTTATCAGGCAAATAATTTACTAGTTTCTCTAATTAGATGTTCATGAAAAATTTAAGATATAGGATTGTAAACTTTGGTTGTCTTTGTACAAAACAGAGCGATGAATTTTTTTGAAATTGGTCTAATATTATGTACTTCCAAACATAATATACACAAAGTTGAAATAAATTTTAATAAACTTATAAAAATAATTTACGCATCCATTACTTGAGCCTATAAAATCGAAATTTAATCCATACAGTCATTAAATCAAAATTGACACTATCACGGAATTCTGAAATCCATTTAGAATGTAAATATTATAAGTATCTATTATACCTATAATCAATAGCCCGTTTCATATAAGGGCCTTTTTAGAATTTATTGAAGAAGACTGAATTATTACTTTCCAATTTTGCCGGACAGTAATTGCGAACGCCTTATTTTCGTTCCATTATGAAATATGAGATGGGTTTTCATTGGAAATTGTTTGCGTGCGTGAACAAAAGGTACTTCTTTTTGCGTCTAGTCTATTGAAAGAATTAATTAGTGTACCTTTTTACAGTCTGAGGGTTGAATGAAATCTTATTTCTTTTGCAAGTGGATTCTTACTAATAAAATGTCTCGTCAAAGAAAAAACAGTGAAGGGTATGTACGAAGAAGAATCCCCCTTTATAACCGCAGGGGTATGTGGGGCGCAAGTGCATCCACAGATACTGATTATATACCATGATTTGATGAGATCGATCCTATTGGCACAACGGGCACATATGGCTATATCAAAATGAAGAGCAAAGACATAAAATGCTCAATATTCGAGAAACAGGTATTAGTAAAGAGGTGTAGTATAGTTATCAGAAAAGGTATTAGTTCCTTTTTCATGAGATTGTAATTCCCGATCATATTACGCAGTAAAAGCAGTTTTTTTATGTACTGCTGTTACCCTTTGATGGCTTTTATGGTATTGTCGTAAAGGTTGGCAAGCGTTTCCAACTATCTAACTAAAATAATTTGGCTACCAGTTTAATAGTATCTAATCCACTAGGACCGTACTTGCCAACCTGAATTAATCCTTACTACCTAGAATTAGAAACGAGATTATTTGCAACTCTTCGGAGTATTGTTTATAACACTGCATCGAGTAAATGCATCTTCATTGCCACTGTCAGTAAGTCATGTTTATTCATCATCACCAAATTTATAAAATTAATGTGCTACTGTTCAAAAGTTACATGTCCAATCCTATTAAAATATGTCAAGTGTCCTTATATAACCACATGGACTCCACTGGATGTAAAAATAAAATCAGTAAACGAAACTACGTGCGGTATAAAATAAGCCGAATAAAAATCACACGTTCTTTCAAAGTGAAATATATTTTTAGTTAACTTTGCAGCCAGCTCGGGCGGGTGGAAACGTTTCCAAGAGGAAAACTTTGAAAGTTGTATACTTATCCAAGGCAAAGCATCTTAGTGTACAATACTCGCTTCACCAGCCTTGTCTTACATAAAGTTAGCAATTGAATATACTATGAATGAGACTTCACTATTGTGTTCGCGACAAAAGGAATTGAACGGTTTCAATGTTGCGCTGTTTGTATGTGTAAATACGCCTTTCGATGTGGCTTTGTTTGGTTTAAGGCTTTATTTCGATTTAGAATCTTACGTTCTAAAGTTTATTTCAGGGTTTAATAAGAAAACGAGTAGATGTGACTTTAACATTATCTATTTTATTATAACATATGGGGTTTGCTTAATATTATAAAGACGGTGACAATTATTATGATCCTAATCATTCATTGCCTATATCAAAATCAAACACTCAGGTATCTAAAATTTTTCATACTTCAAAAGCAATCCAACTTTAATAATTTGCTAAAAAAGGGATTTTTTGTTTAATAGAAATCTTTTACATAGCTATATTACTCACGTTGATAAAAAATCAAAATGCAGTAGGTTAAATTAGAGTCAGCCACAATAGTGAAAAATTTCAAAACTTTTATTTTGTGAAGAAAAAAATATAATAATAATATGTAACAAAAAAGTGTATAGGAAATTTGGAATTTGTAATTGCTCAGCCACTACCGTGAGTGACTGTAAATAATTTCTATTAGTTCATCATTAAGGAAATAAAATTCAGTTCAAGAGCCTCATTTGGCCGATGTGGATGTTTCCATTTCTGTGTTCCCATTTAAACGTTCACCAAGATAAATACCAAGCGATATAATTTATTGCCTCAGTTTATTTGTTCTTGTTTTCTTTGTATTGTTTGTATCAGACTATAAGAAACCAAAGAAATAAAATACTAACGTTTCTACTTTGAATTCGCGGAAGAGATAATTTATCTCTATAATAGAAGATTTTAATATTTACGAGATCAGGATTACATTCTAAGAATATTATAAAGACGTTTGGATAGATATTTGCTTGTCTGTTAGAAAGAAACGTAACAGCCATTCGAATTGTGAGAATATTTGTTTGATCAGAGACAATATCATGTTGGATTAACAAATCTATGCAAGTATTTATCCCTAAAAAGTCCATTATACCACTTTTATTCCGACAAGACTCGCTGGCAAATGTTCCAGCGTCACTTATACTTAATTAAATCCAATTATAATTAATACATCATAATCACGCGAACATTGAAGATGATCATAGATTACTGGTGCCGCTTACAAGCATTATGCTACAAGATGCTATCACGACATAATGTAGCTAATTGATTAGCAAACTGTAGTGGAATCCATAGAATCGATAACGGTTAGGGCAAACGGGTTCCAAGATGCCTCCGGCGTGGAGCGATGACCCGCGTAAGGTGGTTGCTGCCAGTTGATAACTGGATAATACTTCGGATTGATCAAGAGTAAAATAGGATAAATGCTTTGATAAAACCAAGGAAGGCAATAAATATGAGACTATAAAACAAAATATTATTATCTCTATTTTTTTTTGTAATTAATAATTCGGGAAACAGAAAACGCCGTTATTCATCAAATAAAAATGTATATTCATAAGGTTGATAGTGTAGAAAATACTATTTACTTCTACTGGAATAAAGTATGGTAACAACCTAAACTAAATTCTCACAACGGCCTTAAAACAAAATCTTTTTTTCTACCTGTACTCGCTTGTTTGGAGATTGTACACGAAACCTGTTTTGCTATTTGAATTGTCTTTGTATTATAATAGCAATAAAGTCCTAATGGAAATTACCGTTAAACGTGGGCGTGTATGTTGCGCCTTTACTGAATCTGAGAGATGACGATATTTAAGTATTCCTCATTTAAAATACTATGATAGGGCCTATCGCTGTAGCGTGAAGAAACATCTCAGTAGGCCGGCATGATTGTGCAGAATGGTATGAGATAGCCAACTGTTGCAATTCAATTCGTTCATTCTGGACGGCATCGTGCATACCATGAGGTGCAGAGCAGTCACTTTGCCGAGCTAGAATAAAAACAAAAATATTTGGATCTTTATTGGTATTTTAGAAATGGTATGAGTTTCCACCGAATGGTAATTTAAGAAAAATTCGAGACATCATTATCTTATTCTTAATATCCTATTTCTTATTTTATCTTATACTTTATATAAAAACGAATGATTGAGATTCTTTTTTTAATTTTTGGAAGTAATCGCAGTAATCGTTAACTGGATCCAAATGAAATTTCTCACTCAGATATACCATGTCCTGGAATAACACATAGGCATACCTTTTATTTAGGTAATTTACTCTCGTTGGAAGTATTCGAATTGTTAATCTGATTTATTAAGTACAGTGATTTTAACAAACGGGGAAGGTTTTTTCTAGTCTTAATCTAGTATTATTTATAGAATGGAAAATATTAAAACAGTATTCGCAGTCGGTATCAACAAATAGCCCAATATTATAAGAAAAATTAAAAGCAAAGACATGTATAGTACCTAAATATCTGTTTGGTTTTAATTTTTAATAGTATAGTATTACATTACTATGTATCTATGCAAAAAACTAGTTCTGAAGTAACTTGTTGCAATCAGAGGAATCACCTATTTTAACTCAACCACCTGGCTGTTAACAAATCTTCTTAAGTCTGTAGAATTCAACAATTATTAATCCAACTAATCCAGTTTAAACTGAAGGTAACTATTAAACAAACGGAAAGTTACTGTCGGTTTTAAATAATGAACGAAGTTGAGCTAACGCTATCTGCATAGAAGTAAGGAACTTTTTCCAGAACAAACACATTAAAGGATCCTGCGACCATGTTCACGCTGAAATCCAAACGCGATAAACTTGCTGACGTTGATTTATGTCTCAGTTTGTTTGTACAGGAAACGGCCCCGTCCTAAGGCCCGGTTCATCCCGGAATACCGGTTAAGATAAGGCTCTAATGCATACTACAAATTACTAGACGAAATTGTTGTTTATGCAGTATTGTTCAGTCTGTCACCAAGTGATTACTTCATTGTTCTGTAACAAGTCAGTGGTATAAGCAAAGATAATACTGAATGCCATTTAGATCCCTATCTAAATATTGTGAATGTATGAAGTGTTAAAACACTGTAAAATGGCTCTCACATAACAGAACAAACACACTTTTAAAGCTCACTTTATGTGTAACGGGCGTCGAGGGGCGATGTACCATCAAGGGCGCGTTAAACACTGGCGAGCAATTAAAATGTTTGACCGCGTATTCGTTTCTGGTTAAATGTTGCGAATGAATCAATTATTACCCTTCAGGGGCCGTGGAGTTAACAATTTGAATACCTTTTTAAAAGGTAGACATATGACAAAGGTTCCGTAGATGTAAAATGAGATTGGTCTTCTGGAGTGATGAAGGTATATTATAAACATGGTATTAGGAATGTTTATGAGGCTATCGCCTATTCGTCCCTTTATCAGTAAATTATACAAGCGTGATCTTGATGTTTATGTAGAGTGATCTTACAATAATGTGATTAACCTCAACGATTATCCCTTCTATTAAAAAAAAGGCCGCGACGTCAGTTTTGCCGCTTGAGTTGAAGTTTTGATTCTGTTGAAAGCTCTATGGAACATATCAAGATCTTATCTAAATTAATTTGACCTTACATTACTTTAATGATCATTGTAACCAAAGTACTGTAAAAGGTGAATAAAATGAGAGCAATTTTATCTTTCCTGTCGAAAACTATTTGGTTTGTACTTCACTTCCTAATGGACACAATGTATGCTACGGTTTTAGTTGGAAGTGAAAATTAATTTTATACGCAAACTATGCTTTTATCTTTTAAGAGGATGTGCATAAGGATTAAAGTGAATGCGTTTTCTATTTCATAATCCTAGATATTATGGTTGGTTGTTAGTGGCTGGAATATACGGGGTCATTATGAAGTGTATATAAGTATAATAAATGGAACCGCATACTCGTAATACCTTTGCTATTATTGTGCTGAAAATAATGCATGAATAACGAATATTTTCACAAAAAAGCCGGTTTAACTTTTCTGATTTTTTGATAATTTTGTAGTTTAGTGCGAGTATGGCGGCGTATGCGTAAATCTATTTCTGACTGTAAAGTGTGATCTTAACGCTTCGCAGAATTCTTTTAGAGTAGTAGTAGTGGCATAAGGCTGTGTAAAATTAATTTTCTATTGATATTTATTTTGTTCATAATTTTAATTTTACATTTACGGGTCGGGTAACTTATTGAAAAGTGCGTTTATTTAACGCCTGAGCCTATATAGCAGCCAGATTTTTTTTTTTTTTTTTAAGACCAAATAGCTATACTAAGCCACTCACCAAGGCACCTTGTTCTCTGTAATGAATCGATACAAGATATAATAGAAAATATAGCTCGCTCCCTACCTTCCCTTAGCATTTCGTACGGGAATTTTCCACGAAAAAACCTCCAATAATACGTACAATAAATGACAAAATTACCGTTACCAGCAGCCATAAAAGCATTTAGTAACGTTATTAAACAATTTTAATCGCTCTATCGTTGCGTGGCCACGCGATCTCATAAATTACTTGCGTACAAATGAATTTCTTGAAAAGGTCGTAGAAATTAGAAGTTCAGGCGTTTGTCCGGTCACGCGAGGCCCAAACCCTTTGTACATATTTACCCTTATATTATTTAACTGTTTTGGCCGCGACGCCCTAATTCAATGGCTGTCCGATCTTTAAATTATAGAGTTGGTAAATTGAAAACACGACTTCAGCAGGTGAATATTTCATTTGTAATTATAAAGAAAGTATTTTCTTTTAATAATTGGCCTTAATGTAACTAGTCTGTAATTTATTTATCTATATTTCATTTCATTTTAGGCTACTTTGTGAATTTTATGTTGAAACACAATTATTTTGAGATATGTATTGTATAGAAAAAAACAGTTATTTTATTTGTTTAGCTTACGAAGTTTATTTGATTTTGTAGGCGAATGTATTCTACGAGCGAGCGAGCGCACTTCGCTTGTTGGTTAAGACCCAATAACACAACATAATACTTCTTTGTCTGTTTCAAACTTTCTGTGGACATTCAGGCCGATGGAGACGCAAGTAAATAACAGTGCGGTGTGAACTTGACACTACAGACATGTTTATAATTACACATATCACGCCTTTATCCCCGGGGGATAGGCAGAGGTGTAACTAGGGAGCCCACTTTCAACTGTTTTCCATCCCATAATGGAATAGGGCGCGATCCTAACACCATATTGGATACAAATTGCTGACTCCGAGCCGATGATGAGCAGGAAGACCCAATATCACAACCCGACCCGGGATTCGAACCTGGGAACTCAGAGCCGTGTAGTACAGCGAATACAGTCTAACTACGCCGGGACAATATTGAGATAGTTACGCGTGTACATTATACAAAAATAAATATGTAAACAAAATGTTGTTTTTCTGGCATTATGTTCATTTATTTCCATATAACTACTTAACTCTGTTGCGAATTTGCTTATTTTTATACGTGCACGCCAAAGTGACCCCACTGCACCTAATGGTAATTGGAATGTCCAATAGGTCAACTGACAAGAAATAATTACTGCTAGTCAGGCAATAAAATTATGCCGGCCTGTTGGAACCGGATATACACAGGCTGATCCCGGAACGCGACATAGTTATGTGGGCCGCTATGGCGTGTTTTAACACCTTGTGCACAGTGGTCGCTATCCGGGCGGATATTAAAAATATCCTACCACCAGCAAATTAATTCTTTAAAATATAACTATTCAACAAACAAACAGTGTTCATAAGTATAATTTTTGATAGTGTTTGTATCAAAACCATTATCTTCACCGCACTAGATTATATCCAATAAAACTGATCCTGCAATTAAAACAAAACCCAACCAATAATCTAAAAGCCATTAATCCTTTAACTGAACTCTTCCATTTCACATGTAACAGTAGTTAAATAAACCATTTATTCTCAACTATACTGCGGACGCGTCACGAATGTAACGCTGAAATGTCAACCGCGCACTCGTTAATTAACGTACGAGCGGCACGAACGCGAAAATCGAATGACAAAAAACGTTAGGATCATCGGTCGCGGCGTCATAAATCGTCATTGGTGTAAAATAATCGAATGACAAAGCACTCGCCTCGAAATCGCTACGCATGATATTCCATGCATAAGCAATATAAAATGTTCTGTTCACGTGAATAATTTATTTTCGTCTGTCACATGCAGAACTTCGTTCACAGGTGTTCGATCAAACAATTACACCCGCGTGCCGTGTTACGATTCTGATTGGGTCTCGTGTAAGCCTTGTTACATATTCACAGTCGGTCTTGCACGTCTGCAAATAAAAACAGAGTTACACGGAACGTATTTCCCAAACAGACTTTCGTTATGCCAAATACGCACAAAGTTAAAGCCATTGTTTGTGCTTATCCGTATAATGTGTAGAGTTCAATATTCTCGCCTTTATACAAGACGATCTAAAAAATGGCCGTCGATCTTTTCAATAAAGAAAATGAATTTGTTAAGTCACATTCCTTTGTCGCCAAGCGATTCCCTTTTCAGCGAGCAGTCCTCAACTCGCGGTATTAATCAAAGCTTAAGAAAGCTAATATTTAAAGTGACAGTGTCTGGAAGTTTGTAAACAAAAACAGCTCGGCAGCGGACTGTTCGACGGAACCCGGCGAAAAACTTGTTCCCTTGACATTGATGGATGCTGCGTTCGCTGCGAACGTTTTGCTGGACGCGACGCGCAATAACTAAGAATTTCTGATTGGAAACTCGGTGTATTTGTGCTTATAATTTTTTTTGCGTACGGCTACATATTATCCATTTGTTTGTACAGGATAGTGTGTACACAGTTTTAGTCTGTCAATATTGGCGTCTGTTGTCAATATTGTCATGTTGACAGTTTACTTTTAAGGGTTTCGTATAACATGTTACATGGAAAGTCAGCATTTTTTTTTACAAATTATAAATGTCAGTCAATAATTAAACGGTATCAGAAAATGGAATTGCAATTTATATCTTACAATCAGCTTACCGAACTAGCAAAGAAATTATGTTATGTATTCAGCTGTTTAAGTTGTGGAGCAACAAAACGGAAGAGCTATTCATGTTTAACACAAACCGCGCCTTAAATCCTCAGCGTTTCAGTTTGTATTGCTAATGCTTGTACTGTTTGCTTATTTTATACTGGGAATAACGTTACTCAGGCTTTGGCTAAGCCGACATGTGAAATGGCATTAATCTCTTATTTAAATACTTAGTAATCTGACGACAGTGGGTACCCCATCCATTGTGTGCTCGCTTGTCGCGGATTTACATATTATTTGCTGCATAAATAAAACGTTTTCATTTTTGACCATTCCCGACCCCTGAATTGAACGAATGGCAAATGTTTACAATTGCTTATTAAGATTGACGTGTTTGTTTTGCACGTCGAATTGCGTATGCTAAATGGACAAATTTGTTTGGATTTCGATTGACTAACTTTTTGAACTAGTAACAAAGCAAATAATTATTAGTATATATAATCTGATCACTTGCGTGCGCTCTGTTGTAAAGTTACGTGCAAAAACAGAATATACCTTATATTGTTTTAATTGTATTCAAATTCTCGCAACTATAAATAATAGATTAATCTAATTAGTGTTTCCCAGTAAATCCTTACAAATCATGCAAATCATAGCGGTTATAAATTCACAGTTTGAATACTAATTTCGCTGAACAATGTAAAATCGAATATTGATTAGTATAATGTCAGGATATAATACGGATATTCAGAAATGGCCTGGTGAGCATGTTATGGTCTATATTGACTGTGCACAATAGTTAATTAAACCAAAACATTCATTGCATGGGTCTCTTTGAATTCGATGATTGCATCTGTCCATTTAAAACGTGCTAAATAAAGATTTTGCTGGTGCTGTCGTATCGTCCTAGGAAAACAAACAAGTATGTTCTTTAAGTCAACTTAAAAGGTGTATTTTATTTATTTATATGTTTACGTGCCGTCTATTGGTAAATTTAACCCGTTTCATTCAACTATTTCATGCCCGTGCAAATAGAACAAAGTTTAATTTGATATCGGACAAAAAAAATAAAAATAGTAAACGAATTTTTCGTCCGGCTTTATTTATCAATTTTAGTAGAAAAAACTTCGTTCCAGCATTTATGTTTGTTAAAATAGATTTTACAAGGATGAAAGCAGTCATAGTGAAAAATATATTTAAAAAAATATCAAATAAGATCTAACTCATCCATAGTTCAGTCTCAACAGTTGGTTTTCGGAATGTAGACTTGACCCAGCCGTCGCTTGGACGTTCTACGAAAATGTGTATTTTAATGCAATTATTCAAAATAATAAAACAGGTTTCCCTTTGAGGGCATGAACAAAATCTATTTTTTACTACAAAGACACGACCATCAGGATTCGTTATAAAAAACAATACAATTATAACCAGCTTATTGCCATTTTTCTCTTTTCCAAGATTGAATGGAGTTTTTTTTTAAAAAGTAAGAATCATAATTTTGGCAATAATCCTTTTTTATTATTATTTAATTCTTCACGTATTGCTCACAAATGGTCCAACAAAAGAAATAGTTTTAACGCAATAAACATAAAATCGCCAAATACGATCGAGAAAATCAATCCGAAAGCTCCCTCGCCAAACGTTTACACAGAAATGGTCTGTTTATCAGAGTGTCGGGAGTTTCAATTTAGACCATTTTCCGCCCAATGGTAAAATTGAGATCTAGTGTTTGAATTCGATTGTACCAATTGAATTACAAGCTTGTGATGTGGATATAAAAAATCAAGAAGCGAGGCGAACAATTGTTTATAACACATTAAAGAATACTTGGAAGGCAAGAGTTCGTGTAGATTGTGAGTAAAGTCGCTAGCTGCACACATGAAGGGAATATTGATATTGATTTTGTATTAACGTCTTGAGAACATGTTAGTACATTGTTTACATTTTAATAATAAGGAAATACGAAAACGTGTCGCTTGTTTTCTTACGTCATTTCGTCTTAACTGTTATACTTGTGGGAACAAAGCAGAATGGCGATAACAGTTTAGATTTACGTAAAACATCTTATCCTCGAAAAAATTAATACAAAATATAAAATGGTTTTGATGCAGTCGAAAATTATTTTGATCATCGAAAGATATCAACGATTTAACGACACACATCATAATGTAACATTGGAATGCAAGAAAATTCAATCCATATATATATATAAGCATGTTCATTTCGATCAATATCCCAATAAAATCCTAAGTTCACGCAACAAAACTGTTACAGCATTTATGGAATGATTACCATTAAACTTTCCATACTCATTAGCCGCGATAAAACTTCACATTTAACGCTCAAAGCCTCCTAGCAACTTCAACCGAGCGACTATAGTTTATAAGCGTGTTAGTGTTGGCATTACGAGAGCTATTCCTTCTCGAGAGTCGGTAATTACAGTTTAAGGCCTTTAAAGCGGATCGACTTTTAGTTCACTTGCTTTAGCTGTTACTTCAACGTCCATCGTGATTGATCTGATGTCCGTTGCATTGGACGGTTGTTTTGTTGTTGAATTAACCTTTTTGTCTTGATCATTTTGTTGACGGGTGCGAATTCCTGCTTGAATAACGAGAGGTCATGTTTATGATTCTAGCTATGGGGATTAATGATTGTCCGGCTTGACTTTTATGATGGGAAAGTATTTTGTAATTTCTGGGAGCCGTACGTATAAATTTAGTTTGCGATTAAAATTGTATGGTGGTTTTAGAATATTTTATTTGATTTCAATATTCTTATTGGATTCATTTTTATTTCTCGTGAAATATTTTTGTATCTTCCGCTTGTTTTTAAATTTATAAGAAACACTATAAATTATAGTAATAATAAAAAAAATCTTTTGCTAAAAATTACTTATATAATATGTTAAGCTATGGCATAAAAGTATAAAAAAAAACCTACAAACTCAATCCGATCACACACAAACGTAAATTAACAGTAATTTTATACAATCAAATTACGGAAAATTAGCAAGAACGAACTGTTTATAAAAGACATCAAGTCCAGAGTCGGCAGTCATTTGCGAACTCCGCCCGTCCCACGCGTCCCATTTCGCGAAACATATTCAAATGAAAGAAGGAGCGATTACTTCGATTATACTTGGTTCTCACAATGCCCCAGTTGCGGCGTTCTATTGTCAACGCTTGCACACGGGGGTCGTTGAAAAATACATTTCGTGAATGATTTCGAGTCCTGCATTGTGATTTATTTTTAACGTATTCGAATCACGAGATTTTTGGGTTATATTTTTTGTAGCGTAAGTATAAATCGATGTTTTTCGATTCTCTACTTGTTTATTGACACTGTGAACATGCTTGTTTTAATAATAACGTGTTTGGGGATTTTCCATCAAGAACAAAGTTATAACCGTTTTGATTCGGTCTGTTTTAAAAGTAAATGCTTCATAGTTTATAAATAAATTAATGTCGTTTTTTATGGTTTGTCATACTTCGAGATGAGATGGTAAAGTATCCCTGTAAGGATTTGCGTTATCCTTATATATGATGGGAATATATAGGACCTTTTTATAGCAAGAGGAAAAGTATGAGAAGAACCTAATGATGAGTAGTTTCTACGTATATGGATGGCAACATAAGGCACTAAGAACGCAAATAACTAAGCAATGCGGGTTGATAGATTTAATCTCGTCTCGTCAGCCATTTATTGTTGAGCAGACGTATGCGTCCGAATATCATATTTTAAACACACCTAAAAACTATGTTAGATAAAAAGTTTCAAGGTTTCTTGTGCATTTTAAATTTTGCGTGTAATTTTATTTTTGTTGTACCTTATATTCTATATATGATGTATTTATATAATTTGAGATTTGATGTTTTTTAAACCACATGATTTTACAAGAACTCGGACGATATGCTATTTCGCAGACATCAGGTATTCAAAGGATATAATATTCCAATCAGTTTTAATTTTAAATCAACGCATTTGCTACTTCTCTAAAGCCGTATCCCTCTCTGCCAAATATATAATGTAAAACAGAGATTAAACCAGCAAACCTTTTTATGTTAAAAATATCAAATGGTTTTCGAATTTTAAATGAATAATTCGGCGGCATTAGCGAGATTCGCGACGGACAGGAGATATAATTTATAACTGAGCGGTTTAAGCACCAAATCCCTCAGCCGACAACTGGCTCGCGAATGAAACGGGTACAGCCTACAGCTATACACGAAAAGATAGACCGGACGTCCGCAGAAGGAAACCGAAGAAATACGAAAGATTTATTGCATTAATTCTTCATTCACAAATATTCCTTTTTTGAATTCGGAATACTTTTATCCTCTTTTTCGCGACCTACTTTCGACTTCATTTTTCATTCACAAAGGACATTTTAATCAAAGTAAATTTGGGTGTAATTAAACAGAATCACTATATGTATCGCAGTATTTCCCTTAACTTCTTCGGTAAGTATTATTTATTTCATTCAAGCCTCAAGTAAGTGAAGATCGTCTGTCATAAAACTATTTACAACTTTTTCCACGTACGTGCTAATGCGCTCACCTTATGAATAGGAGTGCCCCAAAAATCGTTGAGGAAAATATTCGAAATAGGAGTCTGAGGTCTCAGGTCTCTGTTTTCCTTAATGGCACTTATGTCGTCGAAGACGAAGCCGCAGTACAGGCAGTTGTGGTAGACCAGCACGCAGGCTAAAACGATGATTGCTCCGAGCCCTCGTCGCGGAGGATCCGGCATCTCTTCAGCGACCTGACCCTGGCCCGGCAAACGCCGCCGACTTCTACCGGTTCGCGTCCTGACTGCCGACACCACTCCGCCAAACCTACACACGCCACTCACGCGGTCCATCGTGGATCACAACATCTCTCTAATTAACACGAAACACTACATAAGTTTCTAACCATAATCTTCAAGTTCCGACTCTCGACCGACCCAGAATGTTTTAGTAGCGAGCGAAAACACAATCACGATCTGATCCCATACTATAAATTCGCTACGTAAAATCAAAAGATTAAACGGCTAATACGCTAATATTCACTGACGAACACTAAAAAGGTTATGTGGCCATTAATGTTTAGGTTATTACGAAACACATGTTACTATTATTTTCGAAAATCATTTCATTTGACATTTAAGTGACAATCTCATTACGACTCGCACGGAAACAACCGCTCGCTAGGCAGTTCGCCGACGACTGCCGAAGTTCGACGAGCGAATGCCGCGTCGAGTCACGTGATCACTCGTTTTACTGCGGGTCGTTTCTGGATAGCGCATGCGTGCGCAAAGATGGGAAGCCGACCCGTGGCGGCAAAATATTTTGTCACGTTGTTTTTAAAACAGAAACAAAACATAATGATAATATTGTTTGACATGTGTTTTCTTTTGAAGATACTTTTATAAAGTCTTAATATAAATAAAATATATGTTAAAAATAATATACTTATTAATTATATAAGTATTTGCGTGTTAGGCCGTACATAAACAATTCAATTTTTAATGAATCAATTCGACGGACCCGGGGTGCATATCAACCATAGATGATTTAAATAGGCGTTATAATCGCAATTTGATTCGGCCGTGTGTTCGGGCGCATGCCCGACGTTTGTTGGAGGTGGCGTGGGGTGAGACAGGGGGCGCGCGGGAAGGGCGGCGAGGGGTAATGTTGATGACGACATTTGGTCGGGTTCATAGAAGACGGAGATGTGAGCGTGGAGCGCGTCGCAACGCCGGGCCCGTTCTGCCACCGGTCTTTGATATCGAGTGACAAAGACAAGTGGTACCGACCAAAGCTGATACACTAAAGTCCCACTGTTATTCAGATTCATTTCTTTCGCGCCAACTACGGCGAATGAACTTCGATAAAAGGTTTTCGATGTCGCGAACGTTCTTTGGTTTGAGGGGGAAGTTTATTAGTTTTGAGACTTTGAGAAAAAATGTAATAACGGCACTTTACGAAGCAAAAATATTGGCGTAAAGGAATATATTTCTCAACTAATAAACGTTATATCGAAAAGTGTTTAACAGAATCCTTAAGTACATCTCGACTTGTACCTATTACGAATAGGTAAAAAGACTTTTATATTATTTGTTAGTTCTACTTTTATTAGAAACAAATTGAATCGAAATTGGATTCTCAAAATATAATAACATATTATATAAATATATTTGTAATATTGTCACCAAGAGAGAGCAGAAAACCCATAATATTCATTAAAAAAGAACTTGTAATCGTACAAGAAATTATTTCACTGATCAGATTTCGTTAACACACTGATACGAAGCTAAATAAATATCACGATAAGTAAGTATATTATAATACTACATTCATCACGCCTTTATTCCCGAAAGAGTAGGCAGGGGCGCTATCGAATACTAGGGCAACTTCTGTGCGTATACCGTCCCATGATGTGATAGGGGGCGAGCCTATCGACATATTGGACACAAATTGCAGTGGGATACAGAGAGTAGAAAAACAAAATAATTTTGCCCGACCCCAGACTCGAACCAGGGGCCTCAGATAATGTAAAAACTACATTGTTAAATGTACGTTTTCAGATATTATTTCCGAAGTCCTAAGTACTTATATACCAGATTTGAAAATGTAGAGCTTGCATATCTGAAAGAAGGTTCAACAATGGTCTCTCACGGGGCCTTTCTTTGCAAACGATTTTTTTCAATTACTATAACGATTTATGGTATTTTTAGACCTTTTGTGATAAGTAACAATTAAGGTAGAGAGTTTTCAATCGTGTTAATTATTTTCCTCAAGAATTTCGTGGGCCCGCTAAAAGTCTCTCAGAACTTTGTAAAAACCATTGTTGAATAACTTCCTTCAAAATACAATTAACAATAGCAAATAAATGTAAGGCAAAGATATTACGGTAATTGTGATATCTTTAAACCTGTATTTGGTTGGAGTTCACGAATATTGTTTGTTTATTTAACATTTAGTTAAAACACGTTAAAGGTCAAAACGTGAAAGTAATTTATTAAATATTATGATAACCTTTATCATCCTTTAGTTTGCAAAACAAGTATTACTTTAAGATTTGTTAAGAATATTTTTATTATGAAACGTAAAGTTTAGAACATAAGGATTTTTTTTAGCATTCTATTGAAAGGAGGGTCGATGCCCATTGTGTGACAATGAGAGCGGATGAAAGTCCAAGATGGCGGAATGGGAGCATTTGAACGAGAAACTAGGCAAATACTTCGGCAAACGAAAGTATGGTAGAGTAAGGCTTTATCCGCTTTCATCACAGGAGCAATGCAGTCATCGACTCTCTTTAAAGTCTTTGTTCCCAATTGATACCTCCATGACGTAAACGGTAAAACAAAGGAGGCCGTAACAGAAGACTGTCATATTCCTACACCTCGGAAACATGACCGATCCCAAATATAATTTGTTTTACTCTTCTAAGCTATAACTGCTGCAGTAAGTTAAAAATAAGTTACATGTTATTGTTTGTTTTCTCAGCTATAACTGCTTACAGTTACAGTAGAAAATAAATTATATCTTATTGATATAAGGTATAAGGCTTATAGTATGGAACAAATTATAAGTTACGGGCCTGTACTTGCCAGCCTTAATGCCATTCCGGAAAACGAATTCCAACTATCTACTTTTCTAATAACACGTTATATTTATGCTAAAGTCGCACTTAGATTGTGCGCCTAAATTCATAAGACAGCAGTTTGGTTTCATATATTTTACTTATCTTATTTTATTTTAATAAACAAATTTCTTCACAAGCATTAGTAGCATTTTTAGATGCTAGGGGATAATAACAACTTTAACTTTTTTTCTGGATTGTTTGACCTTTTATCAAGTTCACACACCATCTTATTAATTACATAAGTTTTACTATGTTAAAATAGTTGGTATCCCGATATATTATATCAATATTTTGTTTAATATAAAATTTTAAATTAATTCAAAACATTGAATTTACCCTTCTAAGGGACTATCATAATATTTTTAATATATAGATTTCTTAGAGGGACGTGGTTATAATCTAGGGTTGCCACACATATGTTCTGGGAAATAATATTTTTCATAGACTTAATAGTAATGATTTAATTTTTTTTGCATACTGCTAAGTTTATTTGATTTATTATAATGAATTGATTTCAGAAATATTGTAATTTTTTTATATTCCAACGGTACATTACAAATTATTCCTATTAATATTATTGTGACTTTCTAATGTTAGTAGTAATAAGATCTTAAAAATAACAAATGGGCAAATAAAATCAAATTCACGATTAAAATCAATGATTTATTTAAAAAACACGGTCAAGCTGCGAAAAATATTTTCACTACAAATTTAGGGAATACAATATTTTCCAATTACTTTTTATACACAAAAAATAACTTATCGAAAAGGTCTTTTGTACAATCACTGAAGAAAAGGGATAACTTAAAATTAAAAAGACGCCCGTACAGTCACCCACATAAGTAGCTTAACTGATTCAAAACCACAAATCGTTTATACAATTTTGTGTTATTTCCAACAATACTTTTTTCACTAACAAAAAAAGTATTTTTCTACACACCACACAAAAAATATTCTATTTAAATTAAGTACTTTAAGCAATTTGAAGTTTAGAATTTGTTTAGCTATTTTTCGCTTGACTGTACAATTCAAATGTAGTTAAATAGGGTAATTAACCCTACACGAAGCATAAAGCAAATTATCAGAGTCTCAAAAGATTAGAATAAAGCGCTTAAAGGTTACGTGGGGTAATTTAATTTCGTATGTAGTCAGTCGAACAATTAATTTGGTCCCTTATAAAAGAGGTTATACTGTGCCGTAGGAAAGGATAATGTTTTGTTTACGTAAGAACGCTTCCGGCATGGTCTGAATCCGTTTTGTTCGATGTAGATAATTTGTATACCGATTTGTTTCATTGATTTTATTTTCTGTGATTTCTTTATTTCACCATGATTCTTTATCTCATTATGTGGTATCTACTCAATGTTAAAATGGTATCGTCTAATACCTAACGTGACCAGACGTCCCGATTTGAACGGGACTGTCCCGGTTTTCGGTAATCTGTCCCGGTGTCCCCAGAAAAAACCCGGGGACACAAAATTGTCCCGTTTTTCGAAACCGTGCGAAAATGTAAGAGCCAACCGGACTGCTACTTGGCTACAAGGCCTGGCCAAGGCCAAAATGTGGACATCTGAAAAAATTCAGTTACAGATTCCAGTTTTGAAAACTATGTTGATAACTAATGACAATATATAAAAAAACAGTTGTAATAAAACAATTTATTTCTTGAGACAAAGATAAATAAAATTGAATATTTGTACCTTACACAATATTTTAAATTTAGAATTATTTAACAATGAAATCCCTTTTTTTTTTTTTTTTGGTCTCTCGGAGAAATCGCCTTATTACTACCGCCCAGCCGTCATGGGAGGCGACTGAGCGGTTATACTGGGACGACTGCGGGCTTCCTCTGACGTTGAAGTGTTTATCTATTTTTTTTATGCTTCACGTAAATAAACCGATGTCCCGTTTTGTGACGAAAAATAAATGGTCACGTTACTAATACCTAACAGTTACTCATTAGCACCTAATTTATAGTCTGCGAGGTTTCGCATCGGTATAAAAATACGTTATGCAAATTGTAGAACGGTCAATGGCATTTCTTACAAAACTACTTAACTACTTTACAATATACTGTAAATACATCCAGAAAGAATATAAAAAAGCACGTCAAAAAGCACGTTAATTCATATCCAACAGTGGATTCGGGCGGACTTTTTTGGGAACGGTTCGTCAGTAACGTCGACTGCAACCCGACTCCTCTGGGGCCGATAGCTGAAAAACTGGGCCGACCCGTGATTGATGGAGAACCGGGTATAAGCGTCGAATAAACAGACCTTCACGTCGCCTGCAACGACCCTCAGGTGGACGGAGACTCGGTTTTTTGTTTAAATCCGTACTATAATGTACTGCCGATTAGCTTTCTTGTAGACTTTGTACTCGATTTTTTGTAATAATTTGTAATGTTGGTGAACATAAATCTTGTGTCAGGTACTCGACTTGAGTAGATATATACTGTGTTGTATTTTCGTTTGGAAGTCTTTCGAATTATTAGTAGAGCACCTATATTGTTAGTTGTACCTCAGAAATTTAACTAATAGCAAAAGCAGGTTTTATTTTATTTTACCATTTAACCTTATGTGAATGTAAAATGAAGCGGAATAAGAGATAAAAATGTAAATGCAGTCTTTAAATTTTAAAACGACCCAAAGAAAATTCCAATGAAAGTTAACCTTCATATATTCAGGTAGACGGTAGATGCTACAATAGGTAATTTCTCGAGCGTCGTGTGAACTTTCTGGGTCGATAAGCAAATTCTGACCAGTGTACGCAGGCCTCTGCGTCTCTCAACCGTGGACGACGGATTCGCATTTCAAGGAACATGCAACAAAGTGCCGTAGATCATTATACATTGGATCATTGTTGTTATGTTGAAAGCAATTTGCGTGTAGGAAAAGGTTAAACTTAGCTGCAAAGTAGACTAATTGCGGATATTTTCCTAATTCTCTGACTAATTAATTGTAATAATCTAATTCTTTGCGGTATATAATACTTAAAAGAATAGTGAATCATAAATACAATTATTGAAGAAAGTAAGAAAAATCAGAAAGTAAGCATTAATGACTTTTATGATGACATTAATAAGATAAGTGATGTCAAAAATTGAATTAAAGGAGGTCAATTAAAGGTATTAAGCTGGCCGTTCTCAAATTCGTTAATGAGATTTCAAATTATTACTTCGTCACACGACCCGGAGACGCGCGACTGAACACCTAATTTGATTAAAAGCTTTTGAGAAATTGTGACCGCTCGTGGCTTGATCCTGGGGGTGGCGATAAATCAAAACTTTGCCATTAAAACAAACGCGAGACCGCGACACACCGGGATCAACTATCCCAACTTCACTTCTTCAGACAAC
Source organism: Manduca sexta (assembly GCF_014839805.1). NCBI lineage: Eukaryota > Metazoa > Arthropoda > Insecta > Lepidoptera > Sphingidae > Manduca > Manduca sexta. The sequence goes on from NC_051136.1 coordinate 4,443,764, forward strand.
TTTATTGTCTTCGAAGTTTTATGACTAACCAACCTTTACTTGTCGTAGGTAACTTATGTGCCATACCTGCGCACTAACTTAAGAATGTACAGCGAACTTATTATAGACTTAATGAAAAAGAAGAGTTTCAAGATGTTGCTTGCAAGTCACAAATGCGTTTTCATTTACCAGAACCGTATAGTACTTCACAAACAGATTTCAACTATAACATCAGTACAAGAAAATTAAATTTCAACGACTTGTAAACGTTCATGAAACAAGTGTTTGAAATTGCTTCAAGTTTGATGTATTTGCACTGGCTCCTCAAGAGATAAATTTGTTCGAAAACTTGCTGAATGCGAAAAGTTTGAAGCTCACTTCAATCCATTACACGAGTGATATATTTCTTTGTTTTCTGACTCCACTGTGGGCGGGCGCGACCTTACAAATCGCAAGTTTACCATTAGCGCGGTCTTTGCTTTGCGTTTTCGCTTTAAGTTTGTTCCGAATACATCTTACATTAATTTAAATCGTGTAATGTGTTTGATTGATGACAACTGGCACAGAATCATTTACAGAATGGCGCCGTTCGAGCACTCTCGTAAGGATGGATCCTGCGGTTTGGTTTTCATAAATGTGCATCGATCAATCTTCGCCGCGTAGGAAACGATATGTTTGAAACGTAATATCGGGTGGTTTATTTAATATACCGTACATCAATCACGGCAGACAGTGTGTATCCTGGTGCGCCCGTGACAGATCGTCGCGCAACATGTGATATGAGTCAGCCTTGTCCCATCTCCGTTCTTATTTACTTTTATTAAAATAATATTTATTGAGTTATAACATTCTTTATGGATATTTTAATATGAGTTATGGTTTTGTTAGACGCTTAGCAACCCAAAAAGCAGTTGTAAAATTACTGCCAGTGGTGTTTGTATATTACAAAGACTTGAATTTCTAAATATTTAGACTTTACTTCTATGAAATTAAGGGTCAATTATTTATGCCCTGTATTTTTTTAATTTAAGGCTTAAACTCTACTTATGAATTTAGTCTCAAAATCTTTCTTGAAAAGCATTGCTCAACAACAATAGATTCCCACTTTATCTGTGTTCGAATATGCACATCCTATTGTGTTGCGTCGCCTGCATTTTATTTCAGCATATCCAATTTTCGATAAAGAAAATTCAGTTGAATAAGATTTGATAAAAAAGACCGCGTCAACAAACATGAAGCCACTGCAAATTCACTAGACTTTGCTGAAGATCTATTCTGAACTTTGTAGACAACACAGAACAAATTTTGCATACAACGGAAAACACGAAACATAGTTCGCAAAAGTAAACGTATCGACAAAACGTGACTATAAAAGTTAACTTGTAAGCTAGAGTGATTTTGTATAGGTGAAGAAATTGAAAAGACACCCCGTGGTATGCGATTTGTAGTTTGTTTTATTCATTTCGTTTGGCTTCTTAATGTTTATGTATCGTAGAAAGCCCACGAAGCTCGTTTATTTTTAGAGAGATTGTATCATCATTAGGGTGTTTCTTCTCTGAACCTTGCACATTTTAAAACGCGCAATATGCCTTCGGTTTTTAGTTGCTACTGGTCTATTTATCTGCTATTCAATTATAAATTTCGAGTGTTTTTTATTGTTCATCATACTTAAAATTCCCGTTAAAATAATAAATACCATGAACATATGGGGATATCATATTATTTTCATAACTAAAACAAATTTTGTTTCAATTTGATGAGAAAAGCACACGCACCATTTGATGTACACCTGCAAAACAAAACTCTCTTTTCGTTACTCAAGCAACTAAAATGTCTTTAAGAGCAAATTTTTTTTATCTTCACATAATATTATATCAATAAAAAAAATTATAACTGACTGAACTGAATTATGACTGACAGGATTTATGTGAAAGTGAGATTCGTTGCTACCTTTAAACATACAACTTATATCAGTTCTAATTCGTTTGTGTTATACTTTATCCTACGTACCTATAAATTTTATATGTTGATTCAGGAGTGATTCCTAAGTATTATTAACAGCACAGTAGTCTTACAAATCTAAAACATGTTCATAACCTCATAATTGGGCAGTATATCAACTAAGATCCCAATATTTTGATAACTTATCACCGTGTCAAAGTTCCACGAAAGCAATTCCCAACCCTTGTTCCTCAAAGAGTTTGTATGGAAAGTGGACAATTGGGCGCGCCCCCACCTCAGGACGTATTCACTAGAACTAGTCGGGGACCGTGCCCCTACCGGTAAAGTTTTGATTTAGCGCTTATAGCTGTTCCAGTAGGAACGAGAGCCCTCTTTAAAGTTTTAGTCGCGTAATAGAATAAAACTGTTGGAACAATGCTTGTGCTCAAGGATTCATACCCTTTGGTAAACGTTATAGAAGTGGAACAACTTATTGCTGGCAAAGCTTGGATATAAAATCTAATGTAGCCCGTAGAATGAATATTCTAAACTTGGTGGAGGCGAGCCAGCGATTTGGACCGTTCAACGCCACTCCCAGAAGGGGATTGCACTCAACATTTTTAAATTCTGAATAATTTTTAGCTGAAAATATAGTCGGTCTTACGAACTGCGAAGAAAGTTCGCGGAACTATGTTAACGAAATAACATTTTTCTTAGCATGTTGCCTTCGTAACAATTACATAAAACATATTCCTAGTGCGAGTATACGTTCGATTTATAAGGCAGATTTTTGTTTACTTAATCAAGTTTCGCAATAAAGGATATTTGTATCCGCGCGATATCAATAAAATAAGACAAGAGTCAACAGTAGTTTCTTTGTTTGTCTATTACCAACTTTTGTATCTAGTAAGAGCAAGGATAGCAAGAACAAATGGGATCGGCTTGAAAAATGTGTAACAATAACAAAATGGGAAAAGTTGAAAGTGACATCGGACCATTAGGCAGGTACCGCGACGTTAGACGGTGAGCGATGCGGAGCTCCTCTAGTAATGAATCACAAGTTTTAGCCGGCGCAAATGGATATACTTCAAACTTCTTCTCGGAATAGTCTTCGGCAACATTTTATTTTTATGTTAAACTCGCGACTTTCAATTACTATTGTTTCGCGCGACAGCTTCAAGTCCGACTCTGTTGAAACGATAAATTACTTGGAAATATTTGTTTTATCGTCTCAGAATTGATTTTTGTCCATTTCACTTTATGTGTAGCTCTTGCTCGTGGCTACACCTGTGAGTTAAAGCTTTTCTAGAAAAGAAGTCACGCGGTTTATTATCTCGAAATAAAAGTAGCTAAGGTTTTATTCAAGACTATGATCTTTCTCTGCGCCAAATTTCATACAGATCCGTTCAGCCGTTCTGGGTCATTGAATAAGAAACATCCAAACTGCATTACCAGATACCCAGATACTTACGTGACTGTCTTTTTGGCGTATATGTATTACGCTACGACTGTAATGTTGAAGTTTCGAGATCGATCCCCGGGTCAGGTAAAGTGATATTATTATTTCCCCAATTATTAGTCTCAACTCTGAAATTGCGCCCGATATGATGTGTTTACTTACATTATGCTAGACTATCTATTAAGTCAATTAGTATCGCACAAATATTATTAAGTAGTTGAAGGTTAAATTACCGCTTCTGAGCGCAAGAATAAATACAATTATTTTAAGACTAACAATAAATATAATTGAAGAGCTAACTCAACATTATACATAAGTCATTCCCAGATTTATAAAAATACCATTACACTATCATAACATTCACTTAAACAAACAGACTTTTAGATTAATAATAATACAATAAGGAGCGAATAGTGTATTGAGTATGAAAAAGGTAAAAAAGAAGGAATAAATCTATCGTTTATTTGGATAAAAAACCGGTCTTTGATATGGATAGACATCTGGGGCCTTATTCTCTATCCCGCACGTTATTTTGACACTGTGTAACAAGCACGTAACACAACGCATCATGTTTAGGACTATAGAAATTCGGCTTACAGAATACCATTCCACACACATTTCTCGAAGATAACATGACACGGCCGCGTTACGCGTTTACACTATCATGCAGAATAAGGGCCCTGGCAAATATATTGGATTATGTATTACATAAAGACTTAGAAGAAATATATACGTATTTAACACGGGTTTTAACAGTTTTTATTTTATATGCGTGCGCGGCAAAGTGACCCCATGCACCTAATGGTAAGTGGAGTAGGGTCCAATATAAGTCGTCTGACGAGACATCATTACTCCTCGCCTCGATACATTTATGCCGGCCTCTTGGAACCGTATATGCATAGGCTAAGCCCGGAACGCGAGCGGTGATTTTAACACCTTGAATGCCGTGGTCGCTATTCGGGCGGATATAAAATATATCCTACCACCAGTAAAATAGTCAGAGGGCTCTATTCCGTCTTTGAGGGTGAATTCATCTTGCAATAACGGCCAATCGAAGGAAACTCTGAAAACTGTGAAGGCAAGAATCAAAATATTCCCTATTTACCTATACGGTTATCAAAGTTGTCCTTCGATTAGAATCAATAAAAAAACGGATATATTTCCGTGGACTAGATAGGTCCCCTTAACTATGCTCATATAATTAACGATTACAAGTTCAATAGTACCTAATACTGCTTTTATATTAATAGATTAGACTACAAATCCACAACATTTTTGAGATTAGTATTGGGATAGGCGACTGAAATAAATGTATATCTTTATTATGTAAATATCATATTATCCCATATTGGTGTATATTAATAGATTAGACTTAAAATCCATAACATTTTTAACATAAGAATGAGGATTGCCAATTGAAATAAATTTATAACATATAATTGCTCTAGGGAAAATTATAGTATAGAATATATTTAGAACGCGTAACGATGAAATACGTGTTACGTGTATATTTTTTCTGTCCTTCTTCTTTATAATATGAACTTTAATTATGACAAATCTCACACTTGTCCTCGTCTTGACTCGTCGTGCGCGTAGTGTGCTTAATAAGGAATATAAAGTATTATTACATGTTTTGATATATAGATTAGTATAGAAATGCTGGCGAAAGACTTGCTTCATTTCAATAATTATGGGTATGAACAACGCGTTCTTGGGGAAAAGTGAATAATTTACTTGTGCTATGAAAAACAATATCTGAGTAAACCTATTTCTAGTACTTAAGGAGTAAAAAGTTGGAATTTTTATAAATTCGTTTCTAGAAAAAAACCTTGAGCAGTATTCAACCATTGTATTTAAGGAATTGTCGAAACTTGTCGGATCTTGAATTGAAATTTACAAATAACGAAAGTATTTAGAAAACTTAATCTTATTTTAAAAACTTTGTTAATGTTAATAACCTCTTTGGACCATTCGGCCCAAAGACACTGAGTTCAACAATACTTATCTAAGATTGTAATGTTTCTTTCACGCAATAGTCAGACGTATCATCGAATATTCTGGCATAGTAATGTTCACTAGAAAAATAAGTAACATAAAATCTACATCCATTTTATTATTTACATGGTAAGAAGATTTTATGTAAGCCGTTACTATCACAAACTCTCTAACTAATGTAACAAGTGTCATAACAACTTTAATAGGTGTAATGCCTAATATAAAAATGTCTTTCGGAACTCCGTGATGCCTTCAGCAAGTTTTGGACACATTGCAACGTTGGGTAAGTTTTAACGAGATCCTATTGACTTGCCGCTTGTCGCAGAGCTACCAACTTATAGAGCTTTATTTAAACAACAAAAGTTTTGGCAATATTGTGAGAGCGATTTTCTTGTAGACTACTGTCTTAATTTGTTACATTGTTTGATTGGATACGACGTTGTACTTATACGTAATCTAGATTAATGTTTGTGTTACGAGACATAAAATAACAATGTTATTTGCTATTTATATGGATATTGTTATACTAATGTAAGAATTAATGTTGTTGCCAATGTTCGTACGTTCTGTGTTACTTTATCTTTTGTGTTTGAAATTACAGTCACGTCATGCGTCTTATACCATTTTTCTTGACGTTCGCGACAAATTATTAAATCTTTGTCACAAAACCAACGCGTGGCGACGTTTGAATCACGAAAAAGAAATACATAATGTAATATTCCATCCAGTCATATGTTATGAGTACGCTATCTCTAAGGATTACAGCCTCGCTGCGATGTAGTTTGAGCTAAATGGCAAGTTTGTGGAAAATTCAGATAAAGTCTACTAAATTATAATTGTAGTTGGCAGTGTGTAAGAGGGTGAAAATGTTGAATAAAATCTTTTTGCTCTTGAACATGTGGATTATGGAGAAGAATATTTTTATATTTATTTTGAATAGAGACTACACTTTAATTTAACGGATAAGGTAGTTTTTATTGCCGAATAGGGAACTTCGTCTCATTGCACGGCATTATAAGTACTATATAATGTAGCAGAGCTGAGAGTCCTTTGCTCGGAGTATAGTAATCAAGCATCAGCATGCTATCAAGATTTCTAAAAAACACAAAGTAACACAATATCTCGTGTTTAAAGAAAAGCCAGAAATCAATAGCACAGTCGTCTTGCCTACTATTGAACTACTGCAAATAGTAAAATGCCTAAGCACACCCCTACACTGCCAATCCCATAGTAGGTATTTCGTCTGAACCAACTAATATAACCCGACACCGTTTCAATCTTGGTGCCCGGAGTGAATATGATAGTAATACTATTTCAGTTGACTTTACTGCTTTGCGTGGCGGGCCTCGCGCTGTTTTATTGCAATTCGCATATACATTTACCGAACTCGTAAAATGCATGATATGTGTATGTTTACGAATGGACTTTGGTAATATCGTCTAAAAGATCAGACGTGGAACGACGAATATTCGAAGTGAATTCAAATGCAGATTCTCGCCCCTAATTAGAATATATACGATGAAAAGTGAGTGCACTAGTCCTGCCCCTTCGAAGACAAATGCGTGGGTGTGTATGTGTAAAAATAAATTTTATTCGATTTAAATTGTTACACAAGGTATTAATTAATATTCAGAGTACAACATTGTGCTTTTTACTATTAAATTATTCAATACTCATCATGTACCCCATACAGGCGCAGTGTGCCCACATAAATCTTCACATTAAGTAACTTCTACATAATTCGTCACCTCTTTAAAACGTACGAAGGTCTGAATAATTAAAACATTAGAACGTCTTTTCATGCTCTCAAGAAACCCTTTCGGCGGCCATATTGAAACTTTGCAAACGACTTTATAAGGTAGAAAGTGACCTGTCTGGAACTTAATTGTATCAGTTGATAACTTTCTTTTGTATTCGGCAGATGTGAAGACGGACTTTGGTAAAGGTTGATAATTGTAAGCGATTTTATTGTTACGTACTGACTGGTTATTTGAAGTCATTTTTTAAATTTAGAACAAAATAGTAATACTATTCAAAATTGACCATTATTTAAAATTGGAGCTATTGTATAATTATGAATGCTTATGTTAATAGCCCCATACAATTGACATAACATCTTAAAATCACGCTTACGTTACATTGTTCCAAAACAATATGCAAAAATGGTATATAACGAGCTGAAAGGACCCTCGACTTAATTAAATACAACGGTCGAGCGTTTCCACCGGCCATTTGAATGTTATTAAATGTTCGACGAATGCTTAACCTGCTATTTTACGAGGTACTCAAATACCGATGAGATTTAATTTGGCCGAACATAATGAAATGTGTAAATTTTCTAAAAGGCTGCATAATGTACCGTTCGCGGCTATGTTTTCGATTAGATTGTATATTAAATGAAATGCGGGGTTGAAGATGAAATGGACACACTTTTGACGTACAATGTTATTGAAGCAATTTAAGTGTGATACCAAATGTTTGAGTCATTTTTGTGGTTTTGGAACCTTTGGGACGTGTTTAACGGGAAAATAACCAAAGGTGTGGGAAGGGTTAATTCGTAATCAAATGAAAGGGGTCGTGAGGCTTTCAATTGTTAAAAAACAATGGGTGTACTTTTAATATTTTTAATCAGTGATTAACCTTATCACTGTTTTATGTCTTTCTGAAATAATTATTATTTACTGGTGGTAGATCTCTCGAGTACGAGCTACCGCCTTTTTTTGTCATGGACAAAGCTATTTATTGCTACCACCACTAACCATTATTGGATGAATATGGCCATCATATCATCGAATAAAACGTAAATACTATTACGTGTTCGGAATAGGTAGAAAACAGTAGTAAACAAAAGAAAAATAGGTCGAAAGGAAATATATATTATTGGAGGAATGTGATCATCATATCATCGAATAAAATATAAATATTATTAAGTATTCGGAATTGATAGAAAACGATAGCAAACAGAAGAAAAAATACCAGATTTACACAACACATTTTGATTCACCACACAGTAGAAACAGACATAAAACAAAGACAATATCGTAACAATTTACTTGCGTGCGACACACTAGTCTATACATATTGCTTTGGAAACATAAGTATTAACCATTCAACCATGTCGTGAAATACTGAGAGTGAAAACAAATTATATAAGCTACGTGATAGAAACATTGGTTTGCTGTTACATTCATAAATACGTTTATATACTTATGGCATCACGTCTTTTCTCTTTTTCTAGGGTAGACAGAAAGCCAATGGCAAGAAACCTTAATAGTGAGCGAAGTAGAATTGTCTCGGTACAAAGGCGGATATTGAAAATTTTGGGTATTAGGAAAGCGTTGTCATATCATGATATCTCAAATTCTAAGTTAATGATAAATTATTCTTTGACCTTACTGTATCCAACCGGTAAAAGACATCAAAGATAATACGAAAGATGTCCTTTAGTTGAGGCAAGATAAAACGTTTGGTCCTAAAAAGGATCCGGTATTGAAGTATTATAACTATGAAAATACTTTGACAATAATCGTTCCTACAGTTTCAAAGAAAAATGGGACTATTATTTTTAACCCAAAATAAATCATAATATAACGCAAAATTGCGTTATTATTTTAGCAAGCAATAATATAAACAGGTGACTATGAGTAAGTGGACGTGAGCAAACAATAACAATTTCTATGATAATATTTGTTGTTGTAGATTAATTTATTATTAAACGCCGATGGAAAATATTGTTTAGGATGGGAACGTGCGGCTGTGTACACTCGCAAAAATCACTTCGGGGTACGCTTCGGTTTGTGTACAAGAAAGTATGGAACTTTCTTTTGGCAATTCAGTTAACTACGAAGTTTTCGGATCAGTTTTAATTTGGTTTGACAGTGAAAATTAGCACTCACGTCATTTTGTGTTATCTAGATAAATAACAGGTGCCTTCATTAATGTTTAACAAAGTTTTAATATTTTTCCTTGTGATGTCGAGCAAATTTTTTTTGTAGGCTTGGCGTTTATTGACAACTTACCATTTCTATAAATATAGTACACTCCGCCCACCAGCTTGCTACGTCTCTTATCCAGATTTAACGCTAACAAAAGAGTTTCTATATCTTTGTATGGATCGTTAAAATACTTCAAAGGTTGTACTATCACTGGCCAACTACGAAATTGTTCTATTTGAACATTGAGAAGAAAACTTGTCCCCGAATTTTATATTTACATTGTTACATTTAATATTTGTTTTCTTTTCGATTTAATAGTTACATCCATAGATAAAAAAATGCGATCTTAACTTAAGAATAGAATGAAAGTTTTTGCCAAACTACATTGAAATGAGAATTCGAAATCCGGTCTAGGTTTAGTAACCGACTCATCCACAACTTATTAGCTCTTCGCACATCAATTTCTCTTATCACTTAAAGCAACTCTTGCTTAGCTACGTCATCATCATCTTCAGCATTTAGAACTTCACTGCTGAATATAGACCTACGATATAAATTTCTAGACCAACCAGTTAGAATATAATTTGATATATTAAACATCACTTTGCCATATAGGACACCTTCAATTTGTTTGAAAAGCAACTAAAACGTTAACTACCCAAGAAGTGAGGGACTAGTTGCAAACCTAACCAAGTAAGTGGACTGCGTGGTTAAACCTCATTTAATTAGGCCATATCTTGATGCTAGTTTCTTGCAAGTGTTGGTAATTATTCGAATTCTTGACTGGGAAGACATAGTTTACGAGACCCAAAGTTCAAACGGAAACATGGTGTAAAACCAGTGCTGTGGTATCAAGACTTATATTGGTCTTTTCTTTTGAAATACACAGTTCACGAAATGTAAGCACTTTTTTCCAAAAGATCAATTTTGACGGTTGGTTTAAAGTAAAGAGTGCAATAGCAAATAGTAGGGACCCTTTTCCAATAAGCTTGTAGTATATATTTTCTGACATAAAAGCTGATGCCCTAATAGCGAATTAATTTACCACACGAGCTCATTAAAATGATACTATGTTTTGGATTTTATTTCATCATTATAATTATAGCTGACCGCACTCTGCAAAGGTTGTGATACGCTGGATTTAAATTTAATTAATGGAGTATAGGCACGTGTCATAAATCTAGGCTAGTGGTGATAAATACTGTAATAGCTTTATAATATACCGCGGTCATACCTGTTTAAAAAGTGTTAATTTAATGTTGCAATTTGCGATTTTAGATCTTATTGCAATATTTTTAGCTGAACCTAATATAGGTGATATTTTCGATACAAGGTGCGATACGGATAGAATCTATCATTATTCAGGCAGAATCCATTTGGGTTTAGTTGTGATTTCACAAAACCGAAAGTAAAGGTCATCACTCTCAAGTTTCATCCTAAAAATAAAACTTGAAATAAGTCAACTTTTACAAAACCTTTACCTCATCCCAATATAATTAAAGTTGTTAAATCCAGATTGGATATCTAACTAATTCGGAGCAATAATCGCTGAACGCAGAATAATCTTATATCTAGTCCCGTTTGGAAAATACATTGAGTAATGGCACCCTAATACGGTAGCGGAGATTGGAGATTGAACTGAAATGCAATTATACCGGCAAGCCTGGGGCGCTCTTAAATATTTGGAAATCAACGGTTGGTTATCTCTAACCGTATTATAGTGGGGAGCTGTAGCCCGAAATGTCTAGATTTAGAGGTTTCGTCTAGAACTGTTTTATAATAAATTTCTTAGTGATTTCTCTACGTGATGGATTGTAATTCAATTGTCGGTTTGGGATGTTTGGTTTAATAATGGATTCTTCACAAATTTTTTTTGGCTGTTAATCCAGTACCAAAAATAATTCCCACAATACGATAATTTATGACCCGTCAAACTTATTCACAGATCTCATTGTGATCGGTAAATAGTTATTTCTATATTAAGCCTACGCCACAAGGTATCACGTAACATTGTGATAATTGTGTATTACTATTGGATAAACATTCATAGATATTCTTGTCTATTTTCAGAGCACATGATAATATTTATATATACTCGTATGCCTTTGAAGTACAAAGGAGAAGACATATACCTAGTCTTGCCATAAATATTGTAATAAAGAAAAAAGAAAATTGTTAACTGCAAATAACATTTATTACTTTTACAGTGTGTCAGTTTAATACATAAATATAAAACAATTAAAAATATAAAAAGCTTATTCGAAGTGGTCTCCATTGGCTGCAATACAGTCCTTTAAACGATGAGGCCAGTTATCAATAGAAGCACGCACTCTTTCCATGGGAAAATTCTTCACTGCCAATCGTATAGATTGTTTTAGGGACTCAAATTATCATGGCGTTTAGAGCAAGCTGTACTCTCTAAAACTGACCACAAATCATAATCCAGCGGATTAAGATCGGGACTAGACGACGGCCAGTCTTCAGCTCTGATGAAGTCCGAAACGTTCGATTCCAACCAAGACTGCGTGGACCGAGCTTTATGACCCGGCGCCGAGTCTTGCTGGAAGGACCATACTTGGTTATTGAACATGGTGATGTTAAGGGGCTTAACTACCTTCTCAAGAATGGTATCTTGATACACTTGTGCCGATGTTTTGATACCTTTTTCACAAAAAATATGGCTCAGTCACTCCTTCATAGCTAACACCCCACCAAACCATCACTGAAGTCGGATAATGTCCACGTTGCACTCTGTCGACTAATTGGGAAGCTTCCTTAGAGCTTTGAGCATAAATACGGTCATTTTGTTTGTTAAAATGTTGCTCAATTGTAAAAATTTTCTCATCCGTAAACAAAATTTTTCTGTGACCTCCCTTTGCGTACCGCTTCAGTAGTTGTTTCGATTTTACCACCCTATTCTTCTTTAAATTATCAGTTAAGAAATGGCCAGTGCGTCTCTTATAGGCTGCAAGTCCTAAGTCATCTTTTTAAAAATACGCGACATGGTTCTAGGTGCTATCTTCATTTCCCGAGATAAAATCTTTTGCTTTCGGACAGGATTTCTTCGAATTCTTTCCCTTACTGCTTTGACCACCTTTTTCGTACGAACACTACGTGGACGGCCAGATCTTTTCTGTCACAAACAGAGGAGGTCTCATTGTACCTATTAATAGCCCGGTACACAAACATTTTACTAATACCAAGTGTATGGAGAGTTTTAAAAATTGCATTTGGCTCCATACCTACTTTGTGTAATGCTATCACAGCGATTCGGTTCTCTTTATCACCCCACACCATTTTAATATCGCAAAATATTTTACAATGTATTGGCGCCAAAATGAGAAAACACAATGAACAATCGTATAAAAATGACAGATTCGAAATTCAAATGTAATATTTTTTATAATTAAGTGTAACAGTATTTATGGCCAGACTAAGTATAATACACCCACTCCTTACTAAGGTTATTTCCTTCCCTTTATGTGATAGGAGACTAGTTTTTGATGTCAGACACAAATTATAATTATAAATCACGCAAATGTGTTCCGAAATAAAAAACTCACACAGACTTTTGTAGCACAGCATGGGAATCGAAATTGTAGCCTCTCAGGTAACAACCCTGGTGTTTTTACGCTAAGCAACTAAGGAACCTAATTCAGGAGCACAATAAATAGAGATTACATTTTATACAGAAGCATACAGAGTGCGTCGATGGGATTGTCAAAAACATTCCATTGTACAAAACTGCACAATTTTATACTGGGATCTGTATTATAAAGTTAAATAAGGATGCTTGAAGTCGGACTTCGGTGTCTTAAAGTCTGTTATCTTGTTCTACATTATATGCTTTCAATACTCATACTAAATTAAAAATGTTCTTTATTTAAGTAGTATTTCATAAGCTCTTTTGAATCGTCATTAATCTATCGGATCTCCGGAACGTCTTATGTGAAAAAGAAGCCGCGCAAGCAAATTCCTCAGCTACACGATCTCTTAGAAAGATGTACATTATTTTTAAATGTCATAATATAATTATTCAATCAAATAACTATCAATGAATAACATAATAAACAAAATAAAATTATAGAATATGTATATATATCTTCATGATTATAATGTTATGATTGTACCGTTTTTGTGCTAATATTAAAGACTTGTGTAAAATTAGTAGTGTTAGTACTTGTAAGTAATATAACAGTTAGCTTTTTAATTGCAATAATATTTTTATTATGATCGTAGAAACCCTCTATTGATCAAATGACTCATGGGTTTTACATGTTTTATAACTGAACAATATTCTAATGTCAAATATGTAAATAAGGGTTGCCAAAGCCACGTTCATTTTAAGATTTTGCGGCCTATTAGTGATGTTCTAGCTTCAACACAATTTTGGAAATAAAATTAATAGTATATAAACAAGATGAAAATTATGATGAAAGTTACATGCACTAGACCAAATTGTAAATGAACGCTAAATGAATCATGATTTCATCTGCGTCACACGTTTCTGCTCGGATTCCCTTTAAATTTTATTTTTAAAAACAAATTACAAAAATATCAAACAATTTCACTCGCAAAGTTGCCGTGTACATGACAATTGTTTCGGAATAATTTAATTGTACGTCACTAACACAAGGGACAAAACCTTTATTTAGAAATAATGGGGAGCCCTCTGTTTTGTCGCATTTTCCACAAAGTTTCATTTTATATGGAAAGGTTTTCTCCGTAATTATTTCAGAATTGCTCCCCGCTCCTAATTGTTTATCTTTTGCAAGAGTTGTTTAATTTATTTATGTAACGAAGAATTGCTGGAATTGATTAAATAAGATTCAATTTGAGTTTCCTTCGGATTTTTTAAGACGTAGTTAAAGTAAAGGGAATTATGTAAATTGTTTTATAGTTCTGTATCATAGTAGATAAACAAAGAGTCTTATCATAAATATCTGGAATCAAAACAACCCATTAAGGATCATATTATCTACACAAAGAAAAAGCTACGTAGCGTTTCCCATGCGAGGTAATTCCCCTATAAAATCGATTTCAATAAATCCCATTCTATTCAGAAACGTTATGAGAAAATCTATTAGAAGGTGCACTCCAAATATCTTTATAGCGCTCCATCTGGCCTTTATAAACCAATATGGCGGGTTACAGATGTTATCGTATTGACGTATCCTAATTACTAAGGGTTTCACTACAATCTATACTTATAATAAATCTGTAGAGAGGTCAAATCTGTACATGAAATATATTTCCAAAATAACTATCAGGGGGTGATTAGGGATCGATACTGATGCCAAAAATGCAACTAGTAAAATTTTTGTCTGTCTGTCTGTCTGTCTGTCTGTATAACCGTTATAGAAACAAAAACTACTCGACGGATTTTAACGAAACTTGGTACAATTATTTGTCATACTCCTGTGCTGGTTATACTATACTTTTCATCACGCTACAATTAATAGGAGCAGAGCAGTGAAGGGAAATGTTGGGAAAACGGGAGAAGTTACTCCATTTTTTAAGCTTCCGTCGCGTGTGCAACCTTAATGTTTAAAGCTACACAGAAATCATGTATGACGGAAATGTTCTCCTTAAAATTATGTAAAAAAATATCCCACGACAGCATATGTCTATCTTTTTATGGTTGACTCACAATAACACGTGTAACTCCCGATAGCTTAGCAGTTCGAAGCTTTCTTATTATATTTGTCTACTCTTACGTTTATAACACTCTCAGTCATCCCTAATTAAAAAGTTAACATTATTAAATATTCCATAAAAAGAATCATAGAAATCGGTATAGAAACACCAAAGTTATACATGATATGCTAATAATAAGCCATCACGCGTGAATACTGAATCCCATCATCAGACCCTGACCGGACAATCGGACCACCTGCATACCACCATACATTAAAAAAACATCCCGACAAATTGAGCACCTCCTCCATTTTTGAAGTCCGAAATCCACGCGGGCGAAGCTGCGAGCGGAAGCTAGTCTAGAATAAATCTTAGTGTCTTAAAACTGCTACTATATTTTAATTGCAATGTTCTAAAAAACTAACCTTGAAGGAATCTTGCATTCACTAATTTATTTAAGTTGTATTTATTGTGAAAGTATTTTACACGCATTTAGTTTAACTTGCATGACGCTTGCAATCTTTTGATAAATTCAAAAAAATCTCATTACTTTATCATCAATTGATATTATACCTTTTAAGTCGATTTTCGAATATCGAACACGGAATAAATCCCAATAAATTCGATCGTGGCAGCCCTAGCCTTGCGAATTGAATAGGCCTAGTTAGAATTCGGTTTACTCGTATTTCTGTTGTTGCAAGCTGATTAAACGCCATTATCTCATGTCACAAAGTGTTTGATACGGAATATGATTGGCATGGATCCATGTCAAGTACAATTAACAAACATAGGTATTACAAATTAGCAAATGTTGAAGCAGTTCTAAGCCACCCTAATGTACAGGCAATTTTGGATTACTAAATATTATAGAATTTAATGTGAATACTTTTATGAGATATGTAATTTTATACCCTAAATACTGGAGTTAAAGTATACTTCATTGAGAGTAAAATTACCACCAAAGTGAAAAGCCAAATTTCTGAGTGACTGTATTCATTAGTCCGCTGCACTAATGTATTTTATTTTACAGTAAATACTGGCCAGTAAGCCCCTACTTTTCCAAGCTCGAAATTCTAGAATTGCTATGAACAGGCAAAATTAGTTTATTTTTCAAATAAAATTAACTTTAAAACTGTTAAAAAGAAGTTAATATTTTATTTTTAATAAAACATTTTAATTGATTCGTCGAATGTTTGTTTAATTTCGTAGTTTGCTTGTATAAAAAAAATACTGGTTTATTTATTGTTCTTACTCCTATATGAATGAGAAAATATTAGTATATCAAGTTCATATTCGTTTCATGGAAATCTATAATGATGTGAGTATTGTGGAGTATGAAATAAGTGGACTTCAGTAAAATTCCCGTATTGGCACATATATTTATGTAGTTATTTGGGTTTTTCTGCTCAGTATCAGCCCGGAGTCTGAAATTTG
Source organism: Manduca sexta (assembly GCF_014839805.1). Lineage (NCBI taxonomy): Eukaryota > Metazoa > Arthropoda > Insecta > Lepidoptera > Sphingidae > Manduca > Manduca sexta. The sequence goes on from NC_051136.1 coordinate 4,460,144, forward strand.
TGCCCGATATGGCGATAGGCTCGCCCCCTATCACATCATGGGACGGAACATACTTGGCGAAAAGTGGGTGCCCTAGTTGCGCCTCTGCATACCCCTTCGGGGATAAATGCGTGATGTTATGTATTTATTTAGTTGATATATATGATATACACAATCATTTTTATTTATATTACAGTAAAGTAACCCTTCGAAACTTGATGGTAAGCGAAGTAGGATTCAGGTAAGGTTGACTGAGGAAAAACGTTAATTTCTCGTCAGTCGACATACTAATATACACAGCCTAATCTCGAAATACAACACATTACGTGGTACTATGGCGGGTTTTACCTTGGTGCGGTGGTCGCTATCCACGAAGATACAAATATCCTTCTTACCCACACGTAGTAAAGTAATTTATATAGAAAATCTGTAAATAATTCTCGTTGCTTACCACTTTTAAAACAAATAACAAAATCGAAATTATTGTCTCAATGTAATTCCTTCCCTTTTTGTACTGGCGGATTTGTATTATCATTGGTTCATAGCGCACGGATATTGGACAATTTCCTTGGTGGTTGCCAGGTTGGTAATTGCTTTAATTTCTGTCGGTGCTCAATAAATAGTTAATAGCGTAGTTGTATGTGTATGACTTGAGGTCCCGCAGGCGATATTCGATTCAAATCTGCAGTTAAAATCAAATGTACGTAATAACCACGAGCTAATTGCAAATGGAGTTTTCTTGCAACTATTTTGATTTCAAAGAATACGTTGATCGGATATGAATGTAAGAAGTCGGGATATTTTTTATGCTCATAATCGATCAAAGACTTTACTTGGCTTTAATAGTTACTGGATTAAAATTTTTTGCATCAGTACTACGGAATGGAAGGTTCTGGTTAACATTACTTACTTCTTTACCACTGGCTTTTAGATTTACAGTTACACATTCATAGGAATAAAAATCAGGTGATGTTGCAAAACCTGACACGAAAGAGTGGAAGTGACCTAAAATGGGACAGTATAAAGTATGTCTACTTTGAGCTGAGGTAGATTGTCATCTACCTCAGCTCCACTTAAATCCATAAACATTGAGACTTAATCAAATAAGATTGGAAGTGACTTTGAGACATCATCATAAAGATCATCTACCTCATATCCAAACTTCAAGACCGTAACATAGACATCTTGATTGAACATAAACTGATACTGCAAAATTAAATTCATAGTAACAAGTAGCAGCGTCGTCTCGTGAACAAACTTAGTTTCTAAAGTTACAACAATCGTGTCAAGTGAATTTATCGTTAGCAAGCCAGGTTATTACTGAACTAAGGTTTAACCTGAATTGTGGTTGATTGTTACCTACGTAAGGTAGAAAATATGTTCGTGACTTTGTGTCGGTCGCGATTTAAAAATGAAGTTTTGCATAGCTATTTACTTTTTTTTCTGCTTAACCGTTGAAGGTGCAAAAATTGTATTATCGCTTTAAAATCTGATACTCCTTTGTGCACCGATACGGTTTATTTTAGTTATATAAAATATGTTGTTAAATTTTGTATTAAACGTGGATTTAGCTATACTTGGTCGTCTTAAACAATGTTTTTTCTTACGTTTTTATATTTTTGCGAAAATGTACCTATTGTGATGCAAACGGGTAACTAGATATTATCAAAGGTATCAATATTTTTCAAAAATATTGATGAAAAGTTCTTAGGACATATCCTAAGAACTCTTTTAAAATAAATGTTTATTCAATATAAACAACTAATATACAAGCATGCAAATACCAAATAATTTTACAAACACAACTAAAACATTACTTTAATACAAAATAGCGAATAAAAACATTTATCTAATATCCAATGTTAATATCATTATAAGCTTGCCGTTGACAGACGCCTGCAGCCGTCATGTCGACCTAATTCCCGTAGAAGCTAGCAATTACAAGTTTATTGTATACTCAGCGATGCTTACACCAAACCTTCCTTGGCTGGCATTAACCTCCGTTGACGTAATACCTCTGATACGCCAGGTGAATGTTGGCTAAATTAATTTTCTTCTGCAATATGAACTTCGTTGAATTCAGCTGTAGTTTGAATTTAATATGATGGTGGGAGAAGATAGACATTATTTATTAGAATAATTATGGTATGGTGTCATATATCGTTATCAACATTGATAATACAGTTGATAATAAAGTATTATTTATTAAATCAAGCATTTTTGAACATAGCCAAGTTCAAGCTTCTATTTTTATTACCATTAATGTTAAAAAGAATACATCCATTTGTTTTGATTCTAAGAAACTAAGAGCTGCTGAAGAAATTAAAGAAATATAAAGCTAAAAATTATTTAAAACTAGTACAATTTTGATATAACACACACAACGAACAACACCAGCAATACATATTTGACTACGAATCGATAGCAATCTTCACGAACATGAACAACTAAAACCAATGTACCTAACATCCAAAAACAAAGAATTCTAGCCGAAGTTGATCCAAAAGCTAATGCTTTATTGAAGCGGTTCGGCTGAATTGAGATTTATAACCTGCGCCTTTCAAACTAACGAAGTTCTATTGGTTCTATCGCACTTCCACAGACTTAATGTATACGATAAATAACAATTTATGTTAACGTTCAGTCAATACTGTCTCTGTTTGTCTCTATTTCCTTTGTAGCGACGCTTCCTTTGCTAGTGTCTGGCTTTAAAAGTCTTTATGAGGGATATGTGTCAGCTCTTGAAGCAATAACGGTCCTTATAAAAATGGAATGTGGAACACGAATAAAATATTTTTAATGCTTGATGCTTTTTTGATAGTTAAGAATTGATATATGTAGTTAGGTTTAGACTAATCGTAAAAGTTCGTTTTCTTGTTGATTTTGATTGATACTTTGAATAGGATAAAAACAAAATTATATAAATTATAAAAGAAGAATTTTCAAATATTACACTACTAGTAAAGCATCTTTTCATTGAATATAACTCTTAATGTAACATAGAAGGAGTTTGTTTAATATTTAAAAAATACCACAAAAAATATTGAATATCCTTTGAACAAAAAAAGTTGGAAGTAAATTCTACGTCGCCTTTACCAACATAATTAACATTAACCTCTTTAATTGGAGTTGAGAATAGAATGCTCAGTTTTATAACGAGTACAATAAACGTCTGGACAGGTAAAATGCATAACTAAGCTGACATGAAAGATAGCAGTAACTTTGACTTATTATGACTGCGACAAAGTTGTGGGGAGATTGAACATTAAAAACGTTAGTTACTTAGTTGTTAATGATCTTTCTTGCTAGAAGTTGGAATTTACAATATAAAATTTTAATAGAATCCCTTTAATTACAGTGATAGAATACTAATATTTTCCCGTTCCATTAACTTTGGCCTCTCATACTGATCTTGGTTGTGACAAAACGTAAACAGGTTTAGACAAAGGATAAAAGGGTATTGTAGCAATATTTCAATTTCTACGTTATGGTTTATACGTATCCTATTTTAGGCTTTTAGGAAGAAAGTAGATACTTACAGTTCTTACGTGCCTACGTTACAAGATACTTCTATAATTAATATTCTCCCTTAATAAATGAATTCGCCATTTGAAAAGGATGTGTTAGAATGTATTTTCATTTGAGACTGATAAGTATAAAAATATAATGAAAATTACTCGCACGTCATTAGTTCTTTTTCTTTGTCTTTTAAACCCGGCTATGCGTGTATTTTTAGCATTTTGAATCACACACACTTATAAGGCGTAATAAATGGTTTGCCCTTACTAATGGAAAGCATCCAATCAAGTCAGAAGTCCTCGAAAAGTAGCTACTTCCTACAAATTCACACGGCAATTTCACTGAACAAAGCCCATTAAATTGAACTCACTAAATCTTTCCACTAAAAGTTAACGTCTTTAACAATATGGAAAACAATTAAATAATGTTTAGCTATGGGCCTATTACATCGTCTTTGGCCACAGGTCCTGGGCTTCACGCCTTATTCGATTGAGCTAATTGATCTTCACTTACGGAACTACCGGGTGAATCCCAAGCGATCTGCCCCATCCTACTGCCAGTCGTGTGTGTCTGTTATATAAGCATGTGGTAATAGTGAATCCTGTACCAGCTAAATAGTTTGTTTTACACTTACAAGTAAATCTAGAAAATAGGCATTAAAATACAAACAGTGAGTGTTATATATCATTATCTCCAAAAAGTAGGTAAATTAATTACTCAAATTTCTAAGAAAATGGTAGTTGGTACTGAAAATTTTAGTCTAATTTTAGAAGTTATGGGGAGTTAAACAATTATTTATTTTGTGTATAAAAAATATGTTGATACTGAAACAAACTATTAACACAGGAATTTATTCTAATTAACCGTAACCATTTAAACCGTCGGGAAGGGAAGCAACAGAGCATGAGCTTACAGCGTCCATTTCAATGAATCCCTGCCTCCACTGTTAGATGTATTCAAAGCATTTACATTTGAAATAGGTGATCCCTTAATGCGTAGAGTGTGCCAATCAGTCACCAGTATTTACATAGTAGGCCACTTGGCAAGCATTAGATCATTCAATACCGGATATTGCTACAGCTGCGGCGCGGCTAGAGTCTGAGCATTCAATCCTCGCAGCTAATTGGATGGGGCATTCCGTTTTATATACTCAATCCGAGCTCTTCATAAGAGTGGAGGCAGTAAATTGTGGAGCCTAAATTGAAGCCGGCACTCGGTGCTTCCAAAGATTTTATGGGTTTTAATGGAGACGCAATCGATTGTTGTATTAAAATTGGACATGAATTTAGGTTCACTTTAAAGGAATCCGTACAAATGTAAGGTAATGAAGCGCCAGTTAATCAATGGAAGCAGCCTTTCTGTAGAGAGAATATTAATGGAACAGATAAGAAATGAATCGACATTGAAATTAATTTCAGAAGCTTAGGGGTTCGTTTTGTCTGAGAATTGGGATGCGAGTCAGAGTAGCCGTATAAATTTTATATATTTTGGCAAGTTTAGCAAAATGAGTTCTCGAGGAATTGGGATTTATTTAAATAGAGTACAAAAACACACATAAAGCTATTCTATAATGACAGCTATTAAATTATTTTATTTTGTGGTACTTTTTCGTACAACCAACGTTTTTTTGAATGTTGTTTTAAATCATATCGGTTTCGATATGTTTATCATAACATATATTTTTATACCGGAGTACATTAATCGCCTCAGCAATCCAACAAATCCGCGGAAAGCATCGAAATGAATTTATACGGAAACTTTTAAAAATACACCGCAAGAAAATGATAATATATTCCACCGTATTAATTTCAATAGGAAAGTCCGATGCGGCTTTGAAATCGTTTCTGAATTTGCAAAATCGTTCGTAATACGAATCCGATTAGTCAGAATAAAATCTACGGATCAATTTGCGGTTGAAGAGTTTGAGCTGTAATGTATTCAAAAACTTTTGGGACGCGTTTTTTGCATAACTTTTTACCTATTTTGATTCATTAAAGTTTTCTATAATTGGTCTGGGGTTTTTTAAAGATACTTTTAAGTTTGTGGTACAATTCTATTGTAAGCTTAATTTTTTCTCATGGCCCTTTCCTATTTTTACAGATTGCATTTTTCCGATTTTTTTTTTGATAAGTTATTTGGCTTCTATGTTATGAATTACCTGTAGGTAAGATAACTTTTGAATCGGGTATGATTCCTAATACTAAAAGTATTATTTTACGCATGTTGTCAACTACTTGTAAGTGAAAGTCTGATCAAAATTATTTTATTCATTTTGGATATTTTTTAAGTTATCAAAATGGCTAGTTGAAGCGAAATTCATTATTGATCTATCTTACAGTGGCGAAGGGAGAAATTATCCGAAAGGGAATCCAACACAACATAATATAAGTACTTATATGCGCGAATGCTGTCTGCCAATCATTTTAATGATAATTAGATTTTACAAAAATTACGAAAGGGAGGCTCACAGGAATCGGGTTATATGGACCTTTGGTCACTGCTGTGTCACGAATGAGATTTTTTTTTATTAAAATTAAAACATTTGGATTGTATAACTGTATTCAATTAAACCACAATTTATATTTAAAATCATGGCCAACTATTTGTTTTATAATAATAATATCAGCCCTGTATTATATACTGTCCCACTGTTGGGCACGGGCCTCCTCTACTACTGAGAGGGAATAGGCCTTAGTCCACCACGCTGGCCTAGTGCGGTTTGGTAGATTTCACACACCCTCGAAAAATTCCTAATGGAGATTTTTTCAGGTAAGCAGGTTTCCTCACGATGTTTTCTTTCACCGTTAAAGCTGGCGATAATTCACAAAGAATACACACATATTTTTTTAGAAAAGTCAGAGGTGTGTGCCCTTGGGATTTGAACCTGCGGACATTCGTCTCGGCAGTCCGTTCCACACCCAACTAGGCTATCGTCGATTTATATAATTAAAATCGGTCTCTCTTTCAAGTTTACCATCTGACATTAAACAGCAGACTAGCTTGAATCTAAGCTAGACATAAAGTTTCTGACTCAGCTTAATGATTGCCGTCACTTACTAATACCGTCGTCTGCGCGCTCTCCAAGACGCTTTGCAACGAGAAATCTCAGCCACCGAACTTGGTCGCATCTTAGAGTCGCTGCCTTGTCTTTTGGTCTCTTAGGGTATTAAGAATCGTGTTTTCCTCAGAAATTAATGTGTTATTTAGCTAGTAAGCATTATAAATAATAACAATATTAGGTGTTGTTTTAAACCTTATAATTAGCCGTAACTCCTTGAATACACGTGCTACTTGATTGTGTTGGTTCATGCTAATTTTGATCTACAATCAGCTTGGTAATGATTATAGCGAATGTAAACACTCATCCTAACGGATTTATCCCTGACGGGATAGGCAGATACAACCAGGGTACGAATTTTTCGCCGGACGTGTTCCGTCCCATTATGTGACGCGGGTATGTCTATCACAATATTGGGTATAAATTCTATACCCCAGATTGATACTGAACAGAAAAATCCAATATTGTCCGACCCGGGATTTGAACCCGAAACTCTAGAGCTTGTTAAACCCCTCACGCATTACAACTACGCCACCAAACCTGTATAGTATAGTGAATATGAATTAATTATAATAAAATATATTATTATCTCTTGCTTTATTTAAATAAACAATTAAGATGTTTTATTTGGCCCAGTTGTCCAAAGTTCCAAAGCTAAATACTATGACACTATTTTTGGTCCATCTGAAACTATTGTACCTTTTAAAAGACGCATGTTAGGCCATATATTCTTGATATTGTTTCTATGTAAAAAAGATAAACAGATACGTAACATGACGATATTAAAAATGTAACATATTGTTATCCGTTATATTTGCTTTGAACTGTGACAAATCAAATATAACAAACCAGTTGGAATACCGCATAATTTAATGATTTAACGTTTATTGCAGGTTTCCAGCGAGTATCAACGGCCATTTGTAACAAAGTTGGATGCAAACAATTATCCGAAGTTACGTTCTGGGGGCAGGGATCTGTTTGTTCTAAGTCGATGTTGTTGACTATAAACGTTCCTCTCCGGATATTAGCCCTTGTCCGGATGTGTGGAAAAATGTTCCACGTTCTATCCTCTTCGTTCTTTTATTTCTATTTTACCTCGGTTATGTGATTTGATGCGGTGTTTTGATCTATATAGTCTTTCAATAGTGAGTATTTTTTATTCATCATTACTTGTCTACTTATTTAGGCATTTCGTAAAAGATTAATTTCAATGATAACCATAATCCTTTAATTAGCTGTTTGTCCTTTAGGATTGTCTTATGTAACATTTTATGTTTGTGGAGTCGTTTTTGACATGATTTATAAACAATATTTTGAATTTTTAAGGTTTTTAAATCATTATATTTTTTATTGTAGAAGCGAGGCCAAGCAGCAGCCGGATCACTAAATGATATATATTAAGAAGTCATTGCTACACACATTGAAAGAGAATTTTCAGATTCATTTCCGATGGCCCTTTATCCTCATCCAATTTTCGCCATACGAATTCCGTTTTTTTTTCAAATTTATGATGTGATAGCTGGCGGGCATATCGTCTTAGAGAACATAAATTCTAAACTGATAATATAGGTATTTTTTACTATGTAAGTATTCATCGTATATTTACATTTATGTACGTTTTTTTTTCTTTGTCTTTTTTCAAGTTTCATGTTACCGTATTTATCTCTGCACCACTCTAAGGTTGACTGGAAGAGAATGCTTATTACATTAAGTCAGCCTGTAGGTATACATTTGTATATTAAGTACAATAAATAAAATAAACGCAATATCACGCAATTGTTAAATAGAAGCGATAATTATAATTTGAAAGAGGGTAGGGAATTGGTTACGTTATTGAATAAGTTTATTACAGTTTGTTAATGAATGCTATCGACATAGTACACACCAAAGGCAAATGAAAACCGGTCTTTATAATATAAGCCAAAGCGATTTTATCAATAACCAATATTACCTGAACCTCAGACGTATTCCATCAATACATCACTCTAGATTGACGTTTAGATGGTAGGTCGATGAACAGAAGGTCGAGTTATGATGGTTGCATTGAGGACGTCGTGTGGTTGAATCATTAACGTGAATTATAATATACAGATTAATGATTTTTTTTTAGTAAAAGCAGTCAAGAATTAATGTTTCGGAGATATTCATTATTGACAGTTACGTCTATTTAGATGATTTAAACAGCGTCAACTATTGGAGTTCGTTTTAAAACATCTTTGGTGACAGTCAAACCAACACGAAAAGGAAAATCCGGCCGCACGAAGTACAGAAATTATTATCGGAGTTCGCCGGAGATATTCGTATCTTGGTGTAAATTCTAATAATTTTCACAAGATATTATGTAACCAATAAATTATGTTTGGTTCCGCCAAGATAACTTCAGTTTTTTAATATTTAAACGTAATTATTAGGTAGCAGACTAATTCCTATTCCTTAGTTTCTTATTTCCGAAACCTTCTGCCTCTCACTCGCCTACCCTGTCTGTCTCACGCGCACCGCGCCGAACCATCCGCGCGGTCGCAATATTAATTCCGGTACTCACCGCCGCCGCAGCAGTTACTCTGGCTGTCGAAAAGACGCAAAATTCGGCATGAATTGGTGGAAATATATTTTTTTTTTATGAATCATAGCCTTTGTCATTTAAATAAAATATATGTAAAAACGGTTATTCGCCACAAAATCCAGTTTCCTATGTTTTCTTTAGCAATAAGATAAATTTATCAATTTTCTTAATAAACTATGTAACAACAACGCCACAGGCCACAGCCAGCCCAATATGTCGTTAGAACAAAATTTATAGCTTAGTAAACTTGTAATACTAATTAGCCAATATTGGTTCCAATGTTTGCAACCATTACATTTTATTCATTAACAGGAAAACTCATATGAATCAGTGATCTGTCGTGATGAGGAAATGGATCCGAGAGTTAACAGGAAGCGGATCCTGCTTGTTCCTTGTCTGTTAACGATGTTTCCATCCGATTGGAATATGCGTAAGAACTTGATGTGGATAAATTATTAAATCCGATATCTTATTTAAAAGAATTCAGTATGAAAGTACAGCTTATCTTTTATATGAAGTAATGTTATTTTTTTGGCAAAAAAATTTCGTCTATGAAAATTTATGATTTATTGGTAAACTTAGTTTTGAATCTTACGTTTACCACAAGAATTGCGACCAATAATACACAAGGTCATTTTGACATTGCGTTACCAAATGATACCACATACTCAACATTACTAAATGAAACTACATCAACTCCTTAACTCGTGTATTTGGCACAAAATAGATATACCTATGTAAACCATAGCGATGGCTATAAATTAGAATACACTTTTTATATATTTAGATTTATATAGATATTATACAGTTCTTTCTAAATGTATTAGAAAGTACTTTATCAAATTAGAAATAGGAATACATTTAATACATTTCCTAATTCGTAAAATATATTCCGTACATATTTTGAACAGTAAAATACAAAACGGTTGGATAATGGAAAACTTTCTTGGATCATTAAAATAAGTTATTAGAACAAAAATAAACAGAGCATAGTCCGAGAAAGTTTAGAACTGACTTCTAAAAAGCGTACGGTTACTAATATACGTCTGTGTGAGCCTACCCACATAAATTCAGGAGGTTTAGCACAAACAGGTCCAATGCGGGTTGATCTATACTTTGGTTTTTAAGAGGCTTAGAGAGAATCCTAAAATAGTGTTCGTCATAAAAGGATTTTGCATGCATGATTTTCGTTCTATCTACCTAAAAATGACGTATTTGTGAATTAGCATGTTGCCGCATGATATGCCGCATGGGTTATGTATTGAAATTTGCTGGTAATAGGATGTATTTTATATCCGCCCGGATAGCGACTATCGTACACAAGGTGTTTGAACCCGCCATAGTAGCCCACATAAGTGTGTCGCGTTCCGGAATCAGCCTGTGTATATCCAGTTCCAACAGGCCGGCATAATTGTGTCAACTGCTGTGGGATCATCTCATCATCTTTCGTAAGTCCACTCAATTTATAGGCGCCACATAAGTGTGTCGCGTTTCGGATTCAGCCTGTGTATATCCAGTTTCAACAAGCCGGCATAATTGTGTCGACTGTTGAAAGATAATCATCTCTCATCAGACGATTCCACTCCAATCATTGGCAGGTGTAATGTGGTAAGTTTGTTGTGTTCGTATAAAAGCAAATCAAAATTCAAGACCTATAATAACGTTCTCTATATTACCAGATAAAAGCCACGAAGATAGAGATAATACTATGAAACTAATAAAACCAGAATCATATTAATATATGATTCTTGTTTTATTAGTTTCATAAAACAAGAATCATATATTAATATGATTCTAAGATGTCATTTTTTTTTTTTTTTAATCTTTATTTAAGGAGCTTGGTCATTATTTCACGACTATGTCGCTCCGTACGTCCACTTTTATCCATGCCTACTATTTTTTTATAAAATCAAAATATTTTTTTAATAAGCCTTTAGCCTCTTCCGATACTGGAATGGTCAAAAAGCTATTTATGCTGCCCACATTAAAGCTCAAAGTATGTCATTGATTATATGTATATAATTCATTGAATATAAAATTGTGTGTTAAATGACGTCCAATTGCTTGGTTGAGGCGTTGATATTTAAATCGCGAACAATGGTCTTAAATGTGTTTGTTACCGGAAAACAGATAAATGTTTTATTATTCCACTGTGCAACTGCTGTTTTGATACGACTGTTCGTGTCGATTGTGTTTGAAAGGCGCTTTACATTATAATTATGAGAGTAATGTACTGTCGATATTTTGGCAGCAGTATTTTAAGGCCTTGTCTTTTTTTGGGTTAAATATTTATGTAATAAAAATTGTATAGGATATTTTTAACGAAATATTTTATTATAAATAATAATTATATTACAAACAGAAGGAATTTAGAATATAAATTGAAACATACTTAATGATAAATATGGTAATATTTTTACTCATTTGACTACATAATATAACTTTCATAGATCGTTTTTGTAATTATAAAGTTGATAAGACGTCAACCAACATAACATAGATAACGTAAAAGACACAGAAACAGGAGCTGTAAGTTATTTAGATGCACGTTTACGGTGTACCAACAAACTATTTGAAACTTACTTTAAACGCTATTGCGAACTGCGCAGATTACAAACTATCTTGTAGATAATTAATTATTTTTTATGAAACAGAAAGAGTTAGGCGTGCCGCTTGTCTACTACTCGGTAGGTAAAGGTCACGATTGTCCTTAAACAATTACCTCATCCACAATTACATATTTCTTACTGGTGGTAGATTTTTCTTTGTTACGGGCACAGCAGTGACCACACTGTATCTGACGGTAAATGGAGTGGGATCCAAAAGATTGTCGACTCTACACAATTATGTCGGCCTGTTGGAACCAGATATACAGAGGCTTATCCTGGGTTTTTTTATTGTCTAACATTCACGCAAACATAAGAAATCATCCAGATTAAGTTATCTCATTGCTGTTAATGGATAGGATTTAACACATTTTTGCTTACACTTTGTATGAATGAGTATATCTATGCGATGTGTATTATGCTATTGAGGAAATAATATAAGACATTATGAATAAAATTAAAACTAATATCATTGTTTATAGGATAAAGAAAAGTTTAGTTTAAGTAAAAATACTTTTAATTAATAAGATAAATCAAATTACAAATCTAAATTTAACTTAAATAACAAAATACGGTGGTAGTTATGATTAAAATATTGAAAATATTTTAGCGTTCTATTATAAGATATAAACCTTATTCGGCAACTAAATTCGTATGTATACTTATTTACTTATAAACTGTCGATTCCTCTTCTTCTTTCTTCACAGCTTGGATAAGAACCAGGGACATCACTGCATTTATAACCTATAATGAATAATGGTTTTTAAAGTTAAATATATCCTTAATTAAAAATAAGTAACCTGGATCACTTTATGCCTCAAACCTTTATGTAATAGTAAAATTATTATGTAATATTTTATATAGTTCATTTATGGATTCCCACAATCAAGATAAGTCTATTCAGGATCAGGATCAGGATTTAATTTTGAAAATAATTATTTATCAACATTACTAAAAACAAAATGCTTTGAATTGGGCAGTCATGGAATAGATTTATTAATAGCAAAAGGGAGAGAATTAAATAATCATACTGAAATCATGCAGGAGGCAAGCACGATGCCTGCTAGCCAGCCGGTCTTCCCCTCCAGATACCAGGTCATCTCGTCAACACATCCGTGGAAGTAGGCGTTGCCGGTGACAGAGTCCCTGCACTCAGCTGGCAAGGGCTTGTTCAGATTGATGTAGTCCATAGGGCCGTCAGCACCACAGCAACCGATCTGGGAATTTTAATGTTATAATGTGATGAAAAGTTTTTTGAACGTTTTGTTTTTATTACTCATTTTCCACTTTTTGGATACAATGCTATGACTTGCAATGAAGCCGATACTAATTTTAGTTTCATTGAAAGTAGTGTAATTGAAAATTAAATTACAGCACACAATGCGTGAAATATTCTGCTAAATGTTTTAACTATATCAGTAATCATATTTAAACCTGTATGGGCAGGTGAACAATAAAAGTCTGTTGCTAACATCACAACAGATATGTCAATTCGACAAAATCATTAAGATCAACAATGTGTAATTAGCTGAGTCCTAGCGTTAGGATACATTATTCCATTGGCAGCATGATTTACGTTGAACGCCGTATGCACCGTATCAGAATTAAGCCGAGCTCGATACGGGCAGAGTTTATGATTGGAGCTATGTTCAATCGGGCACGGCGCGCGGCGCACAAGCCATTTGATTAGCGCGCAGAGGTCTGCCGTCACCACGCCAGCTTCGTGTTCCCCGGTACAGTTTCCACGTCAACTGTCCATTTGGTAAATGCGTTTTGGTGTTTGCTTCGTTAGGTGGCGCCTTTTTTCAACCTATAGTTTGACTAGGCAAAAAATCAAAACTGACATTTCATCAGAGCTGAACCGTTACAAAGAAAAAGTGCGAATATTTCATGTTTCAAACGACTTTTTTAGTTTTTCTTACATGCGACCGACGCTTTGTATTTCGAATGTACGATAATTTTTGCACTTTTTAACTTCAAATCTTTATGATCTATACGGGTGCTATTGTAGAATAATCTTGCTTTTGCCAAAACAAAATGGAGAAAAATAAGCCGGTATTAGCTGCTGATATTTTTTACAATGTTCTGTATAAACTATACAGCGATACTCTTTTGTAGGAAAGGACGCAATACCGTATTATTCTACAACACAAAAGCTGAATGCAGAGATAACTATTGATCTTTTTCCATCAAACAAATATCTCGCTTTCCACGTTAAATTGTATTATGAAATTATTCATAATTTAAAAGTAACTCATTTGTTAAAAAGTTAAAATAAGATGTGGCGTTCTGTGAAATCACCAGAATAATTAAGCTGATCTATCAAGGCTAACTCCAAAACTAGTTACTCTTGAACTGACAAAAAATATTCTACATAGAGCAGATTTTAAAAGCATTTGAAATATCTATCATATATCTTTGAACACATTTTCGAAATATTGATAGTTATTGTTACTTACACCTTCTTGCACCATCCTCAAGATCTCTCGACTGCCCTCATGCTGTGGATTGTTCATAAGCCTCACGATAACGTCTCTGATGAGGGGTTGGATGCTGGAGTCGTATGTGGAGAAGTCCAAGACGACGCACGCACCGACCAAACCGAACACGAATAGGGCGATTTGTGTGCCTATGTACTAGAAATAAATGTATTATTAAAGTAAGTTGGTATCTATAAAATATGAAGAAATAGGTGTTATGTACTATAAAGGCTTATGAATACTTTTTTGGGCTTTCGTAGCTTAATGAAAACGAGATTACTTAAATAACCAAATAGTATAGTAGCATTAGGTTTTTATTATTTGTTTTGTATTAAAGCAATTACGTTTATTTTTCTTCCGTCAGTGCCGATAATATTACCTTTTTTATATTTTATTTGTCTTTCAAGTCTTTCTTAATGGCTTACTCGTCATTCTTGTGTCTATATCACTAAACTCGGCAATATCAAGCCTAACACTGTCTCTTAGTTATATCTCACCAGATGTGTCCTTAGCTTCTAAATTAACCAAGAATGGACGCTGACCGTACTCGGCACATATGCCATGGACTATAGCGCCGTACCGTCTGCATAGTGAATGATATGTGTAAGAACTTAGAAACGCTACAGCTGCGTCGGGACATTGCCCTTTGTATACTGCAGTTGCATTATGGAATATAGACATCGTATTATTAATAAATTTATCTACCATTTAGATGGCTATCGCTTGCGATTGCTCTTAGCTTCGAGAAATTATGTTATTGTAACTGCAGGTTGAAGATCTAAGATACATGAATAATAACGGAAATTCGATGTAGAACAATACCGTAATTCTGCAAGCGGACAATTTACGGATCACGATTACTTTGAAGAGTCATCATAACTTTTGTTGACGATAACAAACTTGATTTATTTATGAACATTTTCTAGTTGATTACTCATTTTTATTTATGCGGCATAGTTCTTTCTATAAAAAATAACATAGTCTTTATTCTATTGCATAACTTAGAAGAAGTACTTACTCAAAATGTATCGTATTCTTATTCCACTTATAGGTTTTAAAAATGAATTTAACTTACCGCATATAAAAGCATGACGTTTTCCATGAGTGCTGAGCCGCAACCAAGGAAGGCGATGACCATGATACCGAGAGAAGCGATAAGGATTATATAGATGCCGATGAAGTACTTTTGGAGCTCAAGGATTCTCATCCATTCGTTGAATCCAGGCTCCAGACAGATCCAGAGACATAGTGCGAATATGGAGACGCCGAATAACTGCAACGAATAGTTAAATTAATATTAGGACTGAATTACTTTCTACTTTAATTATAGGCACACCTGTAATATTCTCAAAATTAGTATGAGCTAAAATGTTATAGAGGTAAGTAATCGGCTGTCCTTGGTTCTTAGTTTGTTATATTACGTTATGATAAAACATCTTATCTTGCCTGACCTGATTATGGTAATGTGATATAAAAATATTTTCATTTTCTAGCTTTTATCTCAGTTTCGTTGCAATAAGAATATGTTAAATAGTTTTTGACTACACTTCTCAAAGAGAATATAGTCTAAAGTGTTGCTATTGTTTTCTTTAGTGCGTGATATCTCGCAAGTATTGTCTTTTTATATAAATTCACATTTTTAGTTATCATACACAATGTTAAACTTGTCAATCGTTATCTCCTTAAAATTTTACGAATTTCCATCAGTCAGACTGAAAGGATATGTGAACTGATGATCACGCGAAGGGAATTCGACATCATAATATAGTATCAATGGGTATTGCAACAAGCTGATAAATAACTTAGTTGCCGTATTATTCGATTAAATAAAATTCTTAAATAAGAAATTGCAAGACGAAAAATAAACCCAATCATGAGTGAAATTGCCTACAGTTCATTTAAGAATGCTATTTAAAGTTGAAATAAGTATTTAAGCCCTAAGTGCCGGCTGAAAAACCCTAGACATTCATTTTGTTAAAATTCAATAAATTTTTACGACAAAGAAAGGTTGAGTACTTTGTTTAGTACCTACTAAGTAATTTAGGTAAGTATTTTTTTAAGTTGCCTTTATGGATGATAGAACTGAAAAGAATGAAGTAAATGCCATATTTGCTTGCTAATATTATTATTAAAATGTTTTAGAACGTTAACAGACGTTATATCATATATGCCTTTATAGATGATAGAACTGAGAAGAATGAAGTAAATGCCATATTTGCTTGCTAATATTATTATTAAAATGTTTTGGAACGTTAAAGGATGCCATATACCTCTATTTTTATCGTTTCAAATAAGAATACAATTGATAGCTCCTAGCTGTTTATAGTTAGACTTCAAAAATACAATCTGCATTTTGACATAAAGACAGACTTAGATTCTTGAGTAAATTTGATTTATTACTAGTATCCTATGATAACATCGTCTAAGACCTAGGTGGTAGGTGCTACTCGATTAAATTTTGGTTATACCGTGGTAGGTCTCTGAAGTAACGTAATTATATCTACGTATAATGATATTCCTTTGTATGAAGCTGTCCAGCGCAGTAGTTGTATTCATAGGAGACTAGACGATAGCCAAAATTGTGTTAGAATGGATAATAGCCTAATTTATTTAAATGGAACGTGAACAATATGTTAGGCTGTCCACGCTACTTTAAATTACTATTTTTAATCGAATAGAAATATATATAAATTACTCAATCGTTAAAGAAATAATAAAATTCCCAATAACCGAAACAAATAGGCTTAAAATCAAAACTTTTCAAACAAACCCACCTCAGACACTACAAACCGAATCGATAAAAAACATGAATAGAGAAGTTTGGATGTAAAAGTTTTATAATCTCATTAATTCTGAGTCGGCCATGTTTTATTCGGTTCTGAATGAGTCGTAGATATCACGGCATTACTTATAATGGCTTTGTTTTTCCCGAACAGTGAGATAAAAGTGAGTCTATTGTGGGATATTTACTGGTCCATACATATGTACAGGAATGTTTGCTTTGCGCCTTGTTGACTCCACGCTATCAATTCGGTGATATAGATATGGGCACGACTACACTTTATAGTTTGATTATCTAAACGCTTTGTTTTGATCAGTTGAATTGTTAAAAATATGTTTAGTTAGTGGCATTTGAGTGCGGAGGTCTGCTAGTTCTTACTGCTCTGTTTCATGTCTTAAGAGCTCATAAAATGCGGTTGTGTTCCGTGCAGCTTGTTCAAATGTAAGTTGATATATGTGTTTAGACTTGCCTAGCCAGCGATTATCTTCTTATACATGTAGCGAAAAACTCTTATGAATAATCAATTGAATATTATATGAGGGAAATCACTACCAGAAATCTATAATCATCATTCATCATTTATTTTCTCTATAAAATCAGTCTTATGGTCACAATTACACGTGTACCTCAAACTAGATTCCGCCCTTGTGAGAGACTGGTGCCTGATGCAAATTTTAAAGAAAACCTGTATTATATAATCCCAATAATGTGATAAATCAATTTTTTGTTGTAATCTTATTCAGAATTCTACAGCAATCCATTTCTCAAACTAATTGCTATGTTATACTAAGTTAATATTCACGCCCCACTCAACTTCCGTTCTTATTCCAACTTCAACGATATTTAACTTTTCATGACAGTTTTTTGTAATAGACTTTATACTCCGGGGATGTCGTAAACAAATGGTCTCTCAACAGAATAATAGAATAATGTAGGTTGAATCAGGAATTATTTATTATAGCTACGGATAATGTATGGGTATATTTTGTTTAGCAATGACCCCGCGCAAATTGTATTTTCAACTAGATATCACTAGGCGCTGTGTTATCTTTATTTAATTATATTCCAGTCATTGCTGATGTGTTTGCTTTGATTTTGAATTTAAAGCGTAAAGGGATTATTGTTTTAGCAAAGTTTTTTGTATGCCTATTTTTTCCTTTATTTACACACTATTCATACATCAATTCATAATAATAATATACATAATATATTAATAATAATATCAGCCCTGTATTATATACTGTCCCACTGTTGGGCACGGGCCTCCTCTACTACTGAGAGGGATTAGGTCTTAGTCCACCACGCTGGCCTAGTGCGGGTTGGTAGACTTTACACACTCTCAAAAATTCCTAATAGAGAATTTCTCAGGTATGCAGGTTTCCTCACGATGTTTTCCTCCACCGGTAAAGCAAGCGATAATTCACAAAGAATACACACATAATTTTTTAAGAAAAGTTAGAGGTGTGTGCCCTTGGGATTTGAACTTGCGGACATTTGTCGTCGGCAGTCCATTCCACAATCAACTAGGCTATCGCCGCTTTTATATAATATATAATTATATATTATTATTAATAAATTCCAGACTCCAGCCTGATACTGAGTAGAAAAACCCATATCACTCGGGGATCGAATCCGAGACCTGAGCACTGCAGTCATACTGTAATATAATTACGCCACTAAAACACATATAATAGAAAAAGCCCCGATCACATACAACACTACATTACAGTAATTGGCAGGGACGCAAAAGATTGAACAAAACCAGACAAAGCCCACACATAGCTGTGTGCAAGCAAAGGCTTCGAGACAATTCGCAATCCATTACGATCGCCAAATGAGCCGGAAAGTTGACTCGTACGTTTGTCCGTGGAAATGTAATCATAAGGCTCTTTGCACATGTTTAGTGTTTGAATGTAAGCATCTAGCTTGCTCAATAAACTTAGTGAATTCTAGTCTGTTAATGTTTTATTATTTGAGTTGTATGGTAAATATTGAGTCATTATTTTCTCATTCATAGACGAAACAAAAAAACCAACTACGTATCTATATAAATAAAAATAATTCACCGAAATATTTATCGATTGTTTCAAAATCTACTGAACGGATTTTTATGAGATTTGGTATGGAGATAGTTTAAGACCCTTGGAAGGCTATAAGCCACTTTTTACTTCTTCACGCGGGCGAAGCTGCGAGTAAAAGTTGTTTGTAATAAGTATGAATAAAAATATCTAAAGATTTAGAAAGTGTGTTGCTGTGACAATAGGCTCGAGTGATATCGTCGAACAATCACAGATTTACACGCCGATCGGTAGGAACGATTTGCGCAATGCGGCCGACGCGACGTAGGATGCGTAGACAAAGACATATAATTCTTAGTAATTACTGAAGTTACCCTACGGTGTTTGTATCCACAACAGTATATCATATACGCAATAAACAGAACGTAGGTTATAACACGCCAAAATGCAAAATATACAGCGGGCCTTAGATTATTACGGACATATATCCACGGCATTAATGGTCGAATAACCTCTGATACATGGAACGGGGATGATAAATGAGAACATCTGCGAACGAAATTTGAGAAATCGACTAACTATTTGGCTTCGGATGCCTTTTTCATTATATGTTAGTATAGTTTTGTACGTATTGTGCGTTAAAATTAGATATATTTGTTGAAAAATAATTACAATATGGTAAAGAAATATTATTAACGGTAGATAGACTAAAGAAACGTTATAGACGGGAATGCAGAACTCAAAACTCTGAACGGTGTTAAAAATTATATCAAAATCTGTCGAGTAATGGATTTATGATTACACATAATATACAATATACTATACTTATATATACAGGGTCGTTTTGACATTGCTTTAATAAAAATGCGTCTTTACTTCTGCTTACACTGAGCCAAAATTTATCGCTGAATAATATTTTCAACAAAAATCTCTGTTTTACTTTTCTGATTTTTTAAAAATCGTTTTGTAATTTAGTGTAAGTACATTTCTACTATAAATGTGATATTGCCATTGCGACGAACTCTCATGCTTCCAAGAACGTATAATTAAGTATCAACATGAAGAAGTGGAACTATAAATAATACACATGTTTTCTTCGCAACTATTTCGCTGAATCCTGTAATCAATTTATTCCGAAGAAATCTTTGAATAATTTATTATCTACCTACTAAATTAAATACGATTGGAGGCGCGATGGAACTATTTTTGGGAGCATAGATCGAACTAGGTAAAGAAAGACCGAATCGTTATGTATATATGTATTAATTTTTATGTATATATTAATCGTTATGTATTCCTAGATCATGTGTTTTTTCTCCTAACAGTCATGATACTTTACCGTGTTTACTAAATATAACATTTGGTGCATTCTAAGTAAGGACATAATTATGCGAGAAACGTATTGTATGCAACGTTTTAAACGATAATTGGACACTTCTAGTCTTAATTATAAACTTGTTTTAGCTTAAGAGGTGGTAAAGATTTGCTTAAATAGCTGTCAAAAACATCACCGGTTCCTAGTTTAAACCTAATTAAGAAGTAAGAGCTAAGATGGCGGGTTTTGACTTACAGCTGATCGAGCTAATTTGTGTTTTAACTAAGCATAGCTTTGCGATTTTTTATAAGACTGTTCATTTTAAAGTAAAACCTATAAAAGAATATAATATTTAGAGTCTGTCACTCAATACTACTTTTCATACGTACTTACATACATCTACCTTTTTATTATTTCACATAACCTGAAGTGTCTAGACGTCATTTGATATGATGCATTGTATTGTGGGATTTTGTCCTTACTTTCACCGCACCTTGTTCCTTCGCTTCGCTGTCAAGTAGTTGTCATGGCAACGCATGGCAGACAAAGCCTCTGAGGTATACCGAGGTGTCAGTGCGGCTGCGGCAAAGAGAATTATAATATATATGGAAAGGCTATGGCTGTTTATCAACGAAGTGACAACTCGTGAACAACATTTGGAGCCATCTAAGGCAGATTGTTTGCGCCATTTCTTTGGAGGCCATGAAATTCAAAACAGCTTTGATACGTTCTTTGTAGGGGCGAGTTGAAGACAAAACTCTAATTATTTGCGAAATTCAAATTTTGAAGCAAAGTATTGATTCGTTACTGTGCTATTATCAGTATGTAATATGGCGTAAACTTTGGTTTTTCAATACTATTTGTTATGAGTAATAATGTAATGACGTCATTTTGAGTGGCTGACTAGTACCACTGCGATAAACGTGTTTTACTTTTAATTTATATAGAGCCCTATATATCGTGATAGGAGAGGTATTGAAAGGACATTGTCGAAAACGGCCCCAGAACCAACAAAGGTGTGACTAGCACCATAACTATTTATGTATTTTTTTATATTATTTGCAAATACGTGTATAAAACGGACAAGCTGCTACATCCAAAATGAATATATAAAAGTATTGTAACGACTTAAAGTCAAAGTCGCCGACATGTTTACAACTAATTGTGTATAGAGATGTAGCTGTTTGACAAAACGATAAATGTAATTACCGATAATTAATTATTGAAACATTTTAATATATTCGATTTGTGAGGCGATATGTTCTTTAATTATTATAATAATATTTAATCGAGCAGTGGATGCGTCTCAAAAAAATAAGTAGTTAGTTTTAGGACTAAATTGATTATAGATCAAGTCGTCTATGAAAAATGTTTTTTTTTTAGTTTTTAATTCATATTGATTTACTTTGTTTATTAAGATTCTATATTAGCGACCCGCCCTAGCTTCGTACAGATAGCAGACCATAATATATTATGCGAACATTTATTTTTCTGTCGTACAAAATATTTATGAATTATACATATAAAAAGTAGCGTTCTTCTCTCTCCCTCCATCCAGGGGCCTCAAACTCTCTCCATATTAAATTACTATCGGATCCGCCCGTGTGAAAGATTTTGCGGGATAAGGGTCCCGCTAAATATTTTTCCGAATAAAAATAACCCTATGTTGAATAAAATCGATTTTTGTATAAATGATCGATATAATCGATCCAGAATCTGGTCGAGTAGTATCCCTAATTCTTACTTCATTTTTCAATTCAATTTAATGTCACTCACACTTCACTCATCAGAGACAAATAAACTAGACTCTCACTTTCCATATAATATATTATAATTCTCTGACTCTCACTATATCATTGACGATTCGGCTATTATAAAGACTCTGTGCGATTGATTACGATATCGACATACACTGGCTGTGATTTCTGGACTTTGTGAACTGATGTAACAATTTACCTGGCATTGATAACGGATAAGAAATGGAAATTGCTTTTTGCATTAATTGTGGCTCTGCTGGCGGATCCATGGTGTTGGAGAACGAGCAGATTCGCCATTGTATACAACAATGGACAGCGCCTCGTTTGGTAAGCACATTTTTCTTTAATCGTACAAGTTTAACTGCCGCCAAACTTCCTGTTCTTGGTAACTGCGTGGAGACAGCGAACAGAGTCTGTATACTACCTACAACACACTTTAGCATGTGGCTGTGGCAACTTAAGAGCAAACTAGCAAGCATATTGTTGATTAAAAATGTGTGTTATATGCTTGAAGGTTTCTTACATTTAATTCAGCTGGAAGATTTGAATACATAAATCTGCTTTCCGTGTGACACAATATTAATATATTGCCATTCTAATTTGAGCATAATGTGTTTGTTTTTTTTCAGGTTGTAGCCCTTGATCTTATATGTACAGCATGTTGGACCACGGCCCAAGAGCACATACTTCAGCTGTAACAATGTTAATAAAAGCTGCGTGCTCTGTAGTAGAATGTTGGAACTCCGGACTCGGTGATTGTGATTGGCAAAACTGAATTGATAAATAATACCATAACAACAACCCTCCTGCACAATACTCAGATAATATTTTATAAAACAATGTAGGTGATGAGGAAATAAATAATATGAACTAAAAATATTTTTTTATTTGTTTAATGTAATCCTACATGCCCTAAGAGTCTACCAAAAGTGTGTAAAATATGCCATGCTTCTGATGAAGCGTGAATGCTCAACAGTGCGTCTCTGTCTGTCTCTTCGGGGAATACGTACGACGTACGTTGTATATAGAAAATACATAAAATCAGAAGGGTACTCTTAGAGGATGTAAATACTATAACTACATAATTAGGTACCTTTTTACTTATAAAAAATTATATGAATCAAGTCTTAAAATAGCCTGATTTAAGTAAAAAATAATCAGATACCTACATAGTGATGAATCTTTAGGGCTTATATATATTAGATAGGTACTTATATCAATAAAAGCATATTTTAAGCGTAAATGATAGGACTATAAATCTACCTTGAACATTGAAAAGCTTTCAATGTTTACTATCAATTATAACCTCAAAATCTCATCGTTTTTTTGGATTGATGCGATATCCCAGCTTGTCCGTTTTATAAATAATATGTCATGAGAATTTATTAATGATTCTAAATATTACAAACATTTTTCCATTGCTGTTGGTTCCAGGGCGAATTATGTATGGGCACAGAACAATGTCCTTTGAATTGATTAAAGTGTACTATTTGAATAGTCGAACCAATTTTATTCTAATTTACCATTATTACAATAAAACCGCAGAGGTTAAAAAGTATATCTATTAACCTCAAAAAAGACACTGACAGCCAAGCTATTGTCCCATAAATAGCATTATGTTCCTTTTAATGCCTAAAGTTAGAATTAGAATCGAAGCTATTCTGTATTCCGGCGATAAAGTAGGATAATAACTGCGTTGGCTTTCGATGAGAATAATTAATAGACATGGTAGACATAAAAAACTTTTTGTTCGAGACTTTTTGCTAGCGTAGATCGTGATAAATCCAATGTTAGTTGCCACTAAACAATTCAAAAAGTTTTTATTGCTTTATCAAGAAAAGTTCGTAAAACTTGTGTTTCGTAATACCGAAAACATAATAAATGTAGTAATATGGACTGATGTGGTTAAAGTGTTCAGAAATTTGATCAATATTCGAAATGATAAATGTTATTTCAAATATAATTTACGTGTTATGTTTGAAATAATATTGTATCATTTCGTACTTCGACTAAGTATTACGTTACTTCAACTGCAGACACTTTTCGACATTAAAAATTTATGGGATCGTAAAAAGTCACGTGAAACTCGTTTTCGACTCAGTGTCTACGAATATGATATTACTCCGTAGGATGTCGAGGTAATGCGTCGGATGAGACGGTTCATCTAACGCGAGGCTCGTGTCGCTCATTTCCTTGCAATTTGTAGTAATTAGGTTATGTTCAAGGGATGTGATGGTAATTTTTACGCGAGATGGGATATTACTTTGTAGGTTAGCTCAGTTTCCTGTTAAATTAACCTGGATTTAGTTTGTTTTGATCAGACACGGGTTGGTGATTCCTTTTACTTGTTTCGCAGTCTGAACCATTATAATTTGTGAGTGCTTGAAAAATATTTATACTCCCAAAAATTGATGATTGTGCCCGAAATGGTGACGGGGTCCTCTTTGTTGCATAGACTAACGTTTAAAGAACTATAGGATTACCGATACCTTCTTCTTCCGAAATACCGTCTACAACTTTTTAATAAACTTATAGCACTTTATCGTTTGATTGTATAGCTAAGCAATCAAACGCTGCTGATAAATTACATATAAATTTTGCCAGATATTTCCTATCATAAGCTAAGCAAGATGGGTTTATGATCTCGTGACGTAGGGATCCTGATGTGTTGACATTTTGATGAGTTGACCGTTATTAGTCTACATGATCAGAAGATGCATTTGCTAACGTAATATAATTAAACATAATCTCATTTTAAACTAAATCCTAATCCGACAAGCCTTGACGATATATTAAGTCCCGCAACATAACGTATCCAATTTCCTCGTACGTTTAGTGAAAACCGTGCTTAAATCTTTTGAGCGATGAAAAAAAAACTATTATCTTTGTCCCCGCGTCCCGGTTTTGCACGGTAACAGCCGTCAGTCCCACTTCCTATTGTATCTCCTGAGAGACACCTGCAAACCTCGAATAATAAAGAGTTTTACAACGTTTCAAAATGGGACTTTTTTCTCGCAATTCAACCGCAACGTGCACTTAAGGGATTTGAATATCTTATATGTGGGTTTTGTCTATCTCACGCAATTCCCGCCTGAATGAATTCGTCCTCATTTTTTTAACGCATTAAACAATTCCCTTAATGTTGTGACATCTCGCGGTAAGCGGATCGAATTTGGAATCGATTTGATTTCTGACTTTTTTGTAAGGGTTATAACCTTTTTGTACTAGCTCAACAGATTTCCTTAAATCCATTATTTTGATGCCTTCAGACATAAATTTAAGGAAACCGTTATTAGTTGTTATAGCTTCACACAATAATTATAGCTATTTCTACAGATTTTGGTGCTACGGATAATCCTATGATTATCTGTATATGTATTCCAAACCAAAGGACATATTTCTTTTATACATCTGAATTGGAAGATGAGCAAGTTGCATACTTTAGGATCGACTGCCACAAAGCTATGTTTGTTTCGAGTATATGCTTTTTATCTTAAACGTTTTTTTTTATAATGTCGTATATTGGTTACAATGTCAATCATATCGAAACATTAAAGGACAGAGAAGCACTGATGGAAAATTCTTTCAAATCCATAATATATTTCAAACTTATCACATTGCATCGTTGTATACAAACGTGCACCTACAGAGAAGTTTATTCGGGTTGGTCATTTTTCAAGATGCTGGATATAGCCGAGGCTCCATATATCACATCATACATTTCCCCACACAATAAATTTCAGTTGCAATCTATAACCACCAAACTATTTGTGTACAACACACCTTACGGTAGTTGCTTATACTAAAGATATTAGAGGTTTGGAACTTGGAATTGTAACTTTTATTTTTTGATACACATATACTTAAATAAGTTCATTCATATATCAGCGAAGAGGTGGACATAGACTGAGATCCGGGCGTATATAAAATATATCCTGCCACTAGCGTAATATTAAACCCTACACTCTATGAAAAATGTTTATATACTTTATGACATTTAATGTAAGACGTTGATCATTGGCATTAGCAATACAAGAGTATTCTACATCACTTTAAACCTAGACATAATCACCAGTATTTAGTTATAAGACTGTTCAACAGTGGCAAAGCGTTTATACAACCCGATTCCTACCGGCTTCCCTTTTGGGTTTATTTACGTTTGTATTAGTTTTTGTTTTGTATTAAATTGGCCGCGATATGTTAACCAAGGCAACTAATTGTTGCCTCGGGTTACCTTTTGAAAATTTTCACCATTCGCCATTGCTGTTCACTTTAAGTCTTGAAGTTGACTTACAGTTGCAAACAAGCACCCTGTCACAATACCTTCAAGAGACACTATCGAACCAGACTGTTCTCCTTAGTTTAAACCCCAACAACCAACCATAGATGGAATATCCTACATTTCTAAAAATAGATTTGCCTGCTCTGCGTAACATTGGATAACACCCATTTTTATTACGATGTTCCATTTCTTTCATAAATGCAGGGGCGATTTCTTTGCGAGTACTCGTGACTTAGCCACGTCGTTTACGAGGAAGATTGTGGAAAAATAAATTTTTTAAATGGAATGAGATTCGACTCAGCGAACTGAAATTTGAGCAGGGCGCGTTGTTTCAACGCGCTTTGGGATTTTTCTTTTGATGTCAAGCCCTTAATGTGTATCCGGTGCGTCGACGTTACTATGTACTATATTTATTAATGACTTTTAGGTGTTTTGTATTACACATCAAACATGTTTTAAATTGTGATCGCTTGTAACCACTTTTTTAAAAACGTAGCTGTGAAAAAAAGGACTTTAAGTACTTCTTTAAAGCAAGTTAAAATTTTAAAGTTTCTTCAACACATTGTTTCAATATAATTATTTCATTTTGTAGAGTATAAATATTAAAAGAAAAAACACTACTCTTTGACAAACTAAAACCGTTAAAACCATTGCTGATTCAACTTAAAAAGAGCAGGTATTAATACAGCAACATAATCAAAAAGTCCAACATTAAAATACTATCTTATGCAAAACCTGAGATCAAAGCGCCTATAAACGATAATTTGACAAACTTCAACAAGAAATTAATCAGCGGTCTAATTTCGCAAATAAAATATGTAAGAATTTTTTTAAGCCGTAAGAAATTCATTTGAAGTTTAGCGAAGCGTATAATTAGTGAAATGAAAGTGCAACAGGGAAGGTTTTTACTTTTTATGTGGTTTAAACTAACTTGAGGACGTTTGTGAAGTAAGTTTTTACTTTTCACTTCCGGTAACATTTTTGTAGGTTTTAATTTCTTCGTCTTTGTGGCGAAGTTCTTCATAGGATTCAAGTTTTTATAAAGTCGACGTGAAGCAACATGGCTCGTTTTAAAAATGACATTTAAATTGGACACGTCTGGAAACTTAGTTGGAATTCATTTATTTTCAGTACCTAGTTATAAAAAATATCAGGTACGATTATGGATTCAATTGATTTAACTTTTAACATTTACTCATGCAAGTTGTTACTTTACATCATATAAGTTTGTGTTTTAGGTAACAAGGACTACAAGGGACTTTTCATTTTCACCACACTTAGACCTGATAAAACTTTTAAGAAACAGATAAAAATTTATCGTAGTGCTGAGATGGATTCCGCAGCTTCAAATTTGAGTACCAAATATATTATAGTAATAGGTCGTGGCTGAACTGATTATGACTATGAATTATGAAATATTACATACAAAGGTAACAAGGCTTACTTATGGCCCACTTAATTTCACGATTGTCTAACAATCGTTTCATGAAACAATATTAAGAAAAGCCTTTCATTAAATTGCAACACATCACTACATATTATAAAAAAATTGTAACAAAAATTAAATTGCTTTTAAACCATTTAAATCCAATAAATATTTTAATACTAGCTTTTGCTCGCGGCTTCGCCCGCGTGAAGGTGTTTTCCAGGATAAAATTCCACTGTTTGATAAAAGTCTTGCTACATATTTTCCCGGTACTTATAGGTTCAAACTAATTTTATCCCCAATCTATAATTTCAGTTCAATCAGTCGAAAATCTAAGAACATTTATACAAACTTTCATCCCTATTTTATCCCCTTAAGGGTAGAATTTATCAAAATCCTTTCTTAGGGGATGCCTACGTCATAGTAGCTTTATGCATGTAAAGTCTTAGCCCGATCCGTCCAATAGTTTGGGCTGTTCCTTGATATATCACTGTCAGTCACCTTTGAGTTATATATTATATTAACAACTGAAGTTAGCTAAAATTGAGTTTCTCGAAGCCGACCACTATTTATGTACTATGTATTTTGAGACTATGCAATTTTGTCGCGTTCGCGATTCACTTTCACTTTTGTTGAGTTTCAGAACGCGATATTAGATCCTCCAACGCGCACTCGAATTTGAACTTTATGCAGCGGTAATAAATTACAAATTGACTCTCCATTTTATTTAGAAAACGTTTGTATGGGAAATAGAAAAATGCTGTTTTGAGGATTTTCCCGGCAATTATTCGAATTTTTCTCACCTTTTAAATCTTCCCTAGACCTCCACGAATAATTCAAGACCAAGATAAGATAAATCCGTTCAGCCGTTCTCGAGTTTTAGCGAGACTAACGAACAGCAATTGATTTTTATATATATAGATAACAGGTTACAAATTTTGCAGGCATTCAAGTGTAACTTTGAATATGGTTTCCGTATATTTATTTATGTATTTATCTAACTTAAATAGCAAATTTATTAGTCACGAGAAAATATATAATAAAGTAAAAAACCACGTGGTTGAATACTTTATGTCAATTCTTCCTTGATTTCTCGTAGACAAGGCCAAGCAAAGGAAATGAAGCTGAATATGATTTTATCAAAGCATTCTTAACACGACGAACATCTTAATTAACATATTCGTTACTGTCATTGGAGATATTTTATTTTATACAACATAAAATATCTACCAAGGAAACCTCCATATAATACATTCTTTTTGACCAAACGACAAATCAAATAGGTAAAAAGCGATACGTAATTAATTAGTTCCTTCATTAGCATAAACAAAATGTCTAATTAAAGAGATATTATACTGCGAACAGGGGATGAACCATCTATTTCAACATTTTAATTAACACTGCTGCTTCATTTCATAAGATGAAGACTGGTGTTTCATGGAGCCGGTTTAAATTGACCTAATTTAGTCTATAAAGCGCTAGATTGATCCATTCAGCGGAAGCGAGTGGGAAATGATTATAATTAAGAGTCCTCTTGATTTACTAATGCACTTCTATTGAGAATTCATTGAATACATTTTCATATAATTGCAACAAGAAATGATTGCATCATTTTAATGTTTGTAATATGTCGATATCTAAATCAAATTTATTTTATCTTATCTCGAAATTTGAATATGAGTAAGGAAAACATGATTCTAAGAATAGAGAATAGAAAGTTAAATGAATATCTCCGGATATAGAATTTTGTGACTAAAAGACTCTTATCTGTAGGATCAGTAAAGTTTAAAGTGTTAATTGCAGAGATATGCTTGACCTATTTGCACAGCAAATTCCACTTAACCGAGAACTAAATATTAATTAACGGGACCATCTAACTTTTATGACTTTACGGTCTGTTGATTTCCATAGACTAAAGACCTTATCAATTAAGCATTAAAATATAAATTCGCAAAACTTATTTCGTGAAGCAATATGCTATTGAGAATTTAAAAAGGAACATCGCACAAACGTAAGTTCGGACAGCATCCGCTGATAGGAATTGAAAAAGACAATCGAAACGGAACAACAGATATAAACAATAGTTATTTCGGCTATTTCGATGGCGCGATACATTTCATTTAGGTCACCATAATAGTTGTCACCGTCTTGGCGCAAATCCAAAAGTCAATTACCGATACAGGGTCCGCAACTCCAGCAATTATTTCTCATTTGGCGAGAACACCTTAACGAGTGTTCGCTGTGTTCAGGTGCGGTTTGAACGACACTTGACGTGGCGTTCACCGTTTTTGGCTCAAACTCTGGCTCTTCAATTTATTCTGAACGGCTGGGATGATTAACGGCCCTGGTTTGTTCTCTTGCTTGAGGATTTTTAAACGCATTAACATTTTTAATGGGTTTTGTGAAATCAATTAGGCAGGGTATTTTAATATTCATTATTCATATATTCATATTCATTATTCACTCATTATATTGATACACTGTACTGTGCCAAGATTTTTTTTTTTTTTATATTATCTCATACGTTAAATTTGAATTTTGTAAAATATTTTTATATCGCGAACATATACTTATTAATTAAGTGACGTTAACTTTCAATTGTTTTTTGTCTCTGTGTTTAAAAAGTAAGAATAATTTCAAAGCATTAACATGATAATATTTTGAATCTCCCTTATGATCACCTGACATGTCGGTAGGATTAATCCAATTTGTCTCAGACGTCTAGACGTAACCAATTAGTACTCGCACCGCATAGATTTTAATAAAGATACTTTATGTTAAAGATAAATTTATGCGGAAATCTTATTCTGAGTATATACTTTTGTTTTTACAACTGTTATTTAAATAATATTTCGTCGTCTTAATAATAATAATTTTAATTCTTATTTAAAGGCATCTAAAATTACTTTTTATGTAAGTTTTGACGTATTATTTTGAACATTATGCTTTCACAAAATTAGTATCACAGTTATTTTATATAACAATTTTTCTGTCGAGCTCCTATAGACAAATTATAAATGTGCACTTAATTTTCATAGTATAAAACTATATAATTGAATATAAACTTGTGTTAATATTTAAGAAATAGCTATTTATTAACATATATATAAACGCCGGTGGACTGTCTCGATAGCGTAGTTGCATTGCGAGTGCGGTACGACTACCACTGTGAGGTCACGTTTTTATATCAATGGACGGGCAAAGCAATATATATGGATTTTGAATTTCAGTGTCAATCCGGAGTCTGCAAATCGCGCCCTATATTGCGATAGCCATGCACCACGTTTGGGACGGAACACACACGACGACATGTGGATGCACCAGCTGTTCTTCTGCCTATCCCTACGGGGTTAAATACGTGAATATTTATGTATCTATCATAAGGAACACATACAACCACTGTTATAAACGGTAAGTGCAAACGATATCATCTGTTCGTGACATATTTATTGTTATTCTAAAATTCTATCATAACTAACTCGAAGTCGTCACCTAAGTCTCTCTGGTTTAATTAATTAACGAGAGTTAACAGTGTCGGTCAACTTGCGGGCTGCAAACTTGCATCAGTGGGATTTATTGCAGCCACCACGTGCTGCTAATGTCTGTTACTTGCCACTGACTTTACTTGTTAGATAATTTATGTAGTTAACAACAAGGAGCATGCTCTTAAATATGTTCCATCCGACGCAATCTACAGTTTAATGTTCTCATTAACCCTTCGCAATTAAACGGAGGATCTTTCGGTGTAATCTTGAAGCAACTGTTTCTAGTGGAGCCGTACTTAATAACGCTGAATCTAATGGCGAGCAAAAGTACGTAATTAAAAAGAATGTGCAGGTTATTTTGTTTCGTATAACGTTAATATTAGAGTATAGATTGATTCTGTGTAAAGTTTGGGCTTTAGAAGGTATTACATTTTGCATACGTAAAGAAAATGTTGTTTTTGTTTTAATCATTTAAAACAGCAAGGCTTTGTAATATGAAACATAGCATCAACAGCGAAAATTATATTTATAAATCATCAAAAAAATATCTTTGTTTTTCTATCATTTACAATCAATATTTTGTAAGATCCTTAATGAAATTCTTCATCGCTGAATCATCTTGATAACTTCTTACTATTAATAGGAAGTCGCAACGGAAGTAACAAAACAATACGAATATATTTTTAATCATGATTCACAATGAACACACAGTACGTGGAAAACGGGACGAGCTTATCTATAACTGATAACGCGTTCTTTATGCCAGGCCCTTTATTTTAGGTTATATTGATAGCGCGATATGAAATTCATTTAATCAATAAATTTATGGAGTAAAACGGTCCGTAAAGGTAAATCTATTGGTTGTGTATATCTAGATAATGAAATTTATGAAATTTTTGTTTTCAGGTATGTGAAATTTATTAAAAAAGCGCCTATAAATTATAAATCATAAAGACTGGCTATTTTTATCCAAATATTAATGCCATGTGTGTTATTAAAAATTAAATATATTTTCAAATATATTTTTCACTTCCACGTGGTACAAGTTAGCCAATAAACTTAAAACATTATTAATAAAACACAAAGAGGAAAATACGCTTTACACCTTAATAACTTTAATAATGAGATAAAATATTAATAGGAAAGCGGATTATGTTCAATTGTATGTAATATTAAAAGTTGTTCCTTTTGTTTCGCAACTACAAACATTGTCGAAAGAATGATTCACGATAAACGCGTTTTCATACACTCATGATTTAAGCATAGCATGCATTTGATATTTTATTGCATAACGTGATTCATAGACGTAAATTCGTCCTACTAACTACAATCGAAAACAAAAGTTTAAACATTTGCTCAATGCACTCCAACAAACCATTTTAAGTCGCAACAATGTGCATAGGTACTCAACTAGCTAACCTAGCTAGTGAACTACCCCTTGCTCGTCGACGCACAAACCATTCAATTCTTAGAATCACACAAACGCTTACAGGCCAATTGCTCACGTAATTCAAAGCAAACACTAACGTAGAAAATGAAACGGAAAAGTCCATTGGTTCCAATTTGCACCGTACTCACCCACAACACCACGTTGAAGCAAAACAGAGTGTACTTTATACAATAGATCTGGGACTCCAGTTTCCCGACCGTCGGGCCTTGTCCACCAGCCATTTCACTTCAAACACTTTTAACACAAACAATATTTCGAAACGTATTAGGGCTGTCCATTCGCTGTCTCGATCGAATCGGAACTGGTTATCGCGATAGACGCATTACACATAGCTAGGTTATCTGTGTTTGCTAAGATAAAAATGAACGGAAAGATAAAGTATGAATTACCACACCTGTATGAGTTTGCTAATTGTGACGCGTTGAATCAAATTCCAATTGGGTTTCAACTGGGAAAAGCAGGTCAAGTGTTCTAATACAATGGAGACGAAATTCTTCGACCATTTACCATAATATCGCTTTCCTCATCATGGGATTATCATGTGCGTGTGGCTTGTAAAGGGCCAGAATTAAAACAAACAGTTTCCTTCAAAACAAATGTTTGCTCCGACTATGGTTTCATAGATTCTAAAGCAGTGGTTACACTATGTTTAGCGGTACAATGTTGTTTCTCACATTCTTTTCTTGGTCGTTGTGGATTGGCTTCTCAACATATATTAATATTTTTGTATAAATACGCGTGCATTTTGATGTTAGCTTCAAATAATATCACGGATACAAAGATTATTCTATTCGCTAGAAGTAGCAGCAGATATTTTAAAGATTTAATAAGTGAAAAAATATGCTTGAGAATGATGGTAGCTATTTGTCCAATGTACACTTAAATATTATCTCTATCATACTACCTATATAAATAATAATCAGTTGTAACATGTACCTATGTAAGAGCATCAGTTGAGAACGGCTCGTTCGGCTTGACGGTTTCCTTTTTTGTTGCGTTCTCATTATCAGGACAAGGTTTGTATCAAATAATAATTTTAAAAATACACGGGCAACGTTGGCATGTTTTTGTATGAACATTTTTATGAGAGTTTAGTTAGTTCCAGCTTAAATCGTAGGATAATTAATTAAAAAAAATGCGGTCCCTGGCAGAACAACGCTTACCGGGCCCACTACTAAAAATATTCGAAGAATCTCTAAAAATCTCAACTACGAAAAAGAAAGCAGCTCCTCGTAACATTCACCATTTTAATCCAATCAAAAAGTAAACAGTATTTCAAAGATTCATACATCCAATTTGAATATGCTTATTGTAACCTCATACGTTTCGGTATTGCGATTCTTTTCCTTGGCAGTAATTTTATAAGGGTGCCCGACCACGCTTATATATCAAGTCCACCGATATGGGATTGGACGGAACGTGTTCGAAATCCGATAAACGGATTCAAACTATATACGGAACGGACGGCGGTATAAGCTGTAAACATAAATAAGGAAGATGTACGACGTTTTAGAAAACCACCACGCACGTACCTCTCACACTAAATCTTACACTTGCAATTCTATAAATTTTAGCATTCGGCTGCCTCGGTTTCATTTTAAGTGTTTCTTGCAATGCTTTGCCTATATCGATCGATGTTGAGCTGTAGTTCCTTGGGTTTGGTAAGTTTTTTTGTTGCATATTTGATGGCACGTAAAGTGTAGTCTAATAAGTCTAGATGATAGCTAGAAAAATAGTAATCATATTTCTTTTTTTCTAGAATTATGGTAGATGTAAAGAAACTGACGCCACAAAAGGGCAATATAGTCTATGAAAATATTGTCACCATGCGTACTCGAATAGAATATTTACTCTCCGCTCTTCAATTCCTTTATCGTTAGTCTCTCCGCAGTAGTTTATAATTGTATATTCACCCCAATGTAAACACTGAGCAATCAATATACAGTTACTTGTATCACGTTGTTGGATGAAATGTTTCCAAGACCTCGCCTCAAGCGTTCGCAGTCTCAAAGTCTACAGTGAATGGGAAGTTTCTATCGATTGTTCTCTGTCTTACGATATCTCGATGTTTGGAAACAAGATTTTAGGTACGATTATGATGTTTGATTTTATAACAGATAAAAGATTTAGAGGAGAGAAATATCAAACGAAAGAATTTGAGTATAGTTGAATCTTAATAATAAAATATTCATCTTGTTTCGCGAGAAGGTAGATGTGTTAACATATCCATACTTTATCAGCTATGACAAGTCCTATATAAGTGGTGAACTAAATACCATTTAGGTACTACGAAGGCAATAAATTATACACCAGAATATCCACCAGATCGAACCCATGAACTCTCGGCAATATAAACGACTCCTCCACCGAGGCGGTCATATCAATGATCACTCGTGTGTTTATAGTTCAAAATGTTTGCCTCAAGTCCGCATAGTTACTACCGCAACCGCAATACCCCAGTTCGGAAACAGAATCAAACACACTCGACACCGAAGCCACTCGTGCAGCCAAAGAAATGTTGCATCCGATTTCCAATACCAAAACAAATTCTATTACATTTGGTACGGAGCAGCCGTACGATAGCAAATTCACCGTTTACGCCTAAAGTACTTAACATTGTTGTTTCTAATGAGGTCTTGTTTGATAATTTCAAAGATGTATTCTTATTATTTCGTAATAAATCTTTGTTGATGGTAGGCACTGATGGTAGGTAACGACTACCGTACACACGGTGTCAAACCTGCGTAACTCGCGTCTAGGTTTGAAGTGATGAAGAATACTCTTGTAGTTCTACTTTAAAAAGAATGATCATATCTTGCTGGTGGTGGTATTATATTTTATATCTGCCAGGACAGCGACGACCGTACACAATGTGTCAAACCCGCAATAGTGGACCACGTGAGAGTGTCGCGTTCAATGACCAACCTGGATATATCCAGTTTCAATAGGCTGGCATAATTGTATTGATTGCCGAGGGCTAATCACCTGTTGTTAGTCAGCATCCTATTGGACCTTTTATTTACCATCAGATGTAGTGAGGTCAAAATGCCTTGCACGTATAAAAAAAAAACAAATTCATTTCAGCCATTATAATAACTGGCTTAGTCGCAATATTCATGCTACGAACCATGACTTTATACATTAATCTTCAAATTTAGCTACTTAGTTCATGGTTTAGAAGCGGCTAAAACAAAAGCCTATCTAGAAGATGCCGAGCTATATACTTAAATTAAAACAAAGCCCTAATATGGAGCGCTGTTCAAGTTTAAAGCATATAGAATCAGATATAGGGCTAACAACATCGGTTATCCGGCCGCCTTATCCTTATAAATCACTTTATTTAGGAAGTTTTCTTGCCCTATCTCACACTGATGTATAACACAACAGTATCTTTGGGTATAATTCAGTGCTCCAGGCGGTGCCGATGTCGGCCCTTTCTAATCCATAGATAAGTTTCCCATTATCCTGCCGATAAAGGGAACACAGATATAAATTTGCATTTATGAATTCGCACAATAAGTAAGGTTTTTAGAGTAGGGAACGGTGTCCGTCGGTGTAGCGTATATTTTTTGTAGTTCGCGCAAATAATAAACATATGCTTGTATTTTATGTTAATAGGATTTATTTGTGAAAATAATTCTTAAATAATTAATAAAAGTTAGGACGGCAATGTGCTTCGCAATGTTCAAGCAACCAATAAAAGTTAATGAAAAATATATATTAATGTTTCAATATTTTTTTTTTGTATTACGCTTCTTATTACTATTGTAATATTTGTGAAAGTATTTCTGAAGTCAGTGATAGTTCTTTTTTTATTAATCCAAGCCGCTTCAGTATCTTAACTATATATTTATTATCAATTATTTAGCAAATTCCATGGTTTAATACAACGCATAATAAAATTATATTGAAAAAGTGATCATTAAACGTATTTATTCTCACCGCTGAAGACCTATAAGTGAAAGTGATTATAACACATTTAACCAGTTAGTACTCGTCATTTCAATGATGTAGAAGCAACCCCTATTAGCGAATCATTTATTTATTTTTATCGAGGGAACAACCCCTCGCAATGACGCATGCAGGCGCGGCGCCCTTACACGCTCGTTTGCTGCATTTTTCATTATTTTTCTTTAAAGTGTTCCCTCTAGTGTTTTGTTAGTCAAGATTTCCATGTCTTAACGAGATAAATTTGTATACGATGCGTAAATTATGTGCCATATATTTAGTATTAGGATTATTTTTCGTTCTTTTAGTGATAATCAGTAATTTAATTGTATGCTTTAATTAATAGGTAGGTTTAAATCCTAAATACCCATTATAATCGAAAGTTTATGGCATAACAAAAATAACCACAGTATACAAATGTATTTTCATTGTACAGAAGTCAATGACTAGACGCCATTTTATTGAAATCTAAAAGTAAAAATAACATACCACAAATGTAACAAATAATCAAAACAGAATTCTTCAACATAAAACTTCATATTGAAATATCTGTTGTGAATACAACGTGCAATAAAGTTTTCACGCGACTGTCACCCACGGTAGGTGACGCGACGATCTGTACGCCTCGCTTTCAATACTAGATGCACTCTCACTTGAAATTAATCTGCAAGAAGCCATTGCGGTGACTATTTACAAAGCGTCCTCGGAGTGTATTTTCCCTCGGCTCTTCATTCTAGCAGCGAAATTTTGTAGGGTTGCCGCGTACTGTGTTTTTAATGAATGTGTTGTTAAGTTGGTAATAGTAAAAATACTTTCTATAATTATTATTTGAAATAGTTGTGTTATCTTATAAATGTTGTGTAATCATTAGTTAGTATGCCAATAAAAAATAAAAAATAGTTTGACACTATCGCAAAGTTTACTGAACGTAATTTTGGTCACACTTGTTCACGATCAATTTTACGATTCAATAAATGTGTACTAGAGTTACATTATAATTATAATAAAGCAAAACAATAAACAAAGTCAAAACATAGCGAGCGCAGTGGAATACCAAACAATACTTTGTAATTCAAGGTGTTGGATGGCATTTCAACTGTTTATGAGCGGTCGTATCGCTTACCATCAGGCGGAGGGCTTGCTCGTCTCGTCATTCAAAGCCATAAAAACAAAACTTTTTCTCATATACAGCGGATGCCTTGGAAATATGCAAGAGAAAGAAATATGCGGACCGTTTGGATGTTTGCATATCAAGCATACAAAACGTAATAGCAATGTTATTACAGCAAGTTGAAACAGTTATAATAATATGATTTGAAATTCTTATTTACGTACACTTGTCACACAAAAAAAAACGTACCTAATAAAAACATCGTATAGTACCCATTTTAAATTTCAATGACCTCCTATTGGCATAACTTGTAGTCTCACGTATTTCCATTACTCCAAAATCTCGAAAAGCTCCAAATTACAACGTAAGATACATTCATAACCCAAATTAATTAACCACTTTTGCCATATTATTAAACAGAATATATAGCTTCCCGAACATTAGAACAAAGAGCCAAGTTACAACAAATTAGGAACATGTAGGAAACTAAATTTCTTGTACCTACTCTAAATGGGACTATATCGTTGTAGACAATAACTGTTGAATTACGACGGAAACTAAGACTTGAAATGTCATAAGGGATAATGAAGGTTTACATGTACTCATATTTGAACAGGACGCGTCTAATCCATTTCGATTGTTTTGTGTTATGATAAACGAGGTAAGGCAGATCATGTACAGTACGTTTCCAATCAGCAGTGGGGATCTTTCGGTTTCAGAACAGATGTTAATTACCGTAATAGCGTTCTGAAAGGTTCGGTTTCTGTTTATCTTTTCTGGCTTATTAATTTTTATAACTGGCCATCTGCCTGGATTCAACCGTGTTTTGTTTTATTTAATTATAAATATAATTCTTAATACCACGATGGCCAGTATTCTTATTCTTAAGAACCGTATTCAAAATGATTCGAAATTCGATCACATTAGCCAACCCTGGCACTCTCAACGAGGCCCGTAGACATGAGTAAATAATTTTCCTGATTACCGTGCACCGTCTTCGTGCAAAGCGTGGGGGGTTGTCGCGACCTCGACAAAAATATTAAAAACCACCCCGCTCTCACCGCCTTACAAGTCACAGCAATTGGAATCTCCTTCTACTCGAACGACAAATTGATTTCCAGTTACGTATTTCGATAGATGCAGTTTAATGTAAATTGTTAGAGAACCTGTTTGCTCGGAAACTGTTTGCAATAGAAATGTGATATGTTGTTATTTAGTCAGTTTCTGAATAGAAAAGACGTTCTCATAGTTTGATAAATCGCAACACTTTACCGAAATAGTGTGAATTAAAACAATGAGATTCTTAATTTTGAATAATATGAAATCACTGAGAAGAAAATCATAGCAAATATGAAAACTCAACGAACAAAAATGTTGATTACCGGCCATAGTGGCAATAACCGGCAAAACACCGCGGGCCAACTAACAAAATAGTTAGCAAACTGAAGTAATATTAAATCTATGCTGTTGAAACGGATCCGGGCAAACAAAAGATTTTTGTTAATTTACAAAGCTTTGTTTACTCATTCCCAAATAATGGAATTGGAGGGTGAACAAGCCGGATTATTATGAAGTTAAAATGGGAACCTGGATTATTCTGTCATGTTAATGGAAGTTGTTTTCGAAAAGAATCTCTATAGGGGAATTTCAGTACAGGTGGAAATACAATTTAATTGTGACGGTCGGAGCTGTCCGAGGAAATGTAATAAGCGAGCCGCCACCGACCAAATATTTAGACTGCTCTGTGGCCACTTCACCAGCGGAACACTATTAACCCGCTTATTTAATTTCCTGCTAAAAGCATCAGCGAGAGCATTAACTTCTTACCAGTCTATGAGAGCCAAACTGCAGTCGACATTATTTATAATGTAGTTTGTCGATAAATTAATAGAAAGCATAGTTGTTACATTGATCAGTTTCATAGTGAGTGTTTTGATTTGATTAAGAATAAGGTACGATGAGTAAGAATAGGATATAGAATCTTCAACGCTAGTTTTCTCAGTGAAATAGCTTTACTTCCAGAGCAAATATATTTATCACAAACCGCTTTCCGTACTTGGTTCACACATACGTGCTAGGTTTAATGCACTCGCATCCCGCACCCCATCGTAAAACATTCCTGATTCTATTAACACAACAATTTCTGCAGTTCCATACATTTGTATTGTAGGGCCTTCATTTGCGCGAATTACAGTTTCATAATTGCGTGTTTGTATTTTGTTATTTTTCATTGTACATGTTGTGGATTTCGTATGTTGTCAGTTGTAAGCGGATTGTAATTATGATAAGTTTGTTTTCGTAACAATATGTAGTTTTTGAACTGTTTTGCATATAGCTG
Organism: Manduca sexta; assembly: GCF_014839805.1. Taxonomy (NCBI): domain Eukaryota; kingdom Metazoa; phylum Arthropoda; class Insecta; order Lepidoptera; family Sphingidae; genus Manduca; species Manduca sexta. The sequence goes on from NC_051136.1 coordinate 4,500,261, forward strand.
CTTTATAAATTCATGTGAACTATAAGAGTTATATTTATTAATTATATTATTTTGTAGCATCGTTTGACCGACCATTTTTAAAATATTAATTGGGTAGTTAAAAGGAAGGACACCTTCATTTATTTAGTTTTTATAAGAGCCCAATATGTCGCACTGGTTTGTATTCCCAGCAGCGTAAGCATATTTAAATCCTTTTTGATCAATGAACTGCTAATAAATTACTTTGTGAGATGTAACTTTAATATACCTCAGCCTTTCATATTATGATTTAAATTAGCTTCAGTCACAAAATATACTGAAATGCAAATCCTGACACGTATTTGAAAGTCAGCATTAGCAGTAAATTGAGCACACGCGGTCATCTGTGATGGTCATAGCGGTGGTCCCGTGGCGTATCCGTTTATTGGAAATATTCCGCACGTAGATGCTGAATATGCATCGGCCATTACCGGGAATTGAAATCTGTAACGTTTCACGCAAATTAGAATAGTGACTGCAAAACATAAGGGTCATGTTGGTTTGCGTTTGGAAATGTTTTTAGTTGCGTTGCGTTAAAGTTTTAGAGTAAAATGTTATTTAATGTAGGTAAGTATATAGATTGATCAGAGTGCTATTTCCAATTCTTTAATATTTTGACCTAAAATGTGTTAATAATATAATTTTAAGATAAAAATTAAAATCATGATTACGTATCAATATTCTACCTTAAGGGCAGTATTAATAAACCGATCTTACATTAGAGAATGACCTTAAGTGGACATTTAACGTAATAGGTATATAATATGTTATTATTATTAATACATAAGTTTTATAATATGTTATTTCAATATTTTGTATTTATATTCTTTTGAAATAAAAGCAATATGTTGTTGCTCTGAAAGAGATATTTTTATTATAATAATTTTCATACTTTACATGTATAGAGCTTACTACCATACTAATAAATAAAACCAATCTTACCTGGAAGAGACACAACACTTAAAACTATTACTTCACATTCATAAATATCTTAAATCTTTATTTATACGACTTAAATTGAAATGTCATTTGTCAATATTGTCTATTAAAAAAAACCATACATATAATTAAGAATAATAAAATTAAATGAAGTTTTAAGAACTTCATTTACAGTTATTAAACGATTTAATAAAAACAAAAACTGGACTGAACTGCGCTGTGTAAGGAAAAAAACTCAGCTGTCAAAATCCGTCACATACTGATATTTAATAATAATATCAGCCCTATATTATATACTTTACACTGCTGAGCACGGGCCTCTACTACTGAGAGGGATTAGGCCTTAGTCCACCACGCTGGCCTAGTGCGGATTGGTAGACTTCACACACCTTCGGAATTCCTATAGAGAACTTTTCAGATGTGCAGGTTTCCTCACGATGTGAAGAGCGAAAGATAAATTCACAAAGAATACACACATGATTTTTAGATAAGTCAGAGGTGTGTGCCCTTGGAATTTGAACCTGCGGACATTCGTCTTGGCAGTCCGTTCCACTCCCAACTAGGCTATCGCCGTTTAATATATTATATAAAATGTTTATATCTATTAGTGACGATTTTAAAATGCTGACTTAACTTGACAGCGTCTCAGTTGATATTACACTTGAGAGCGATATTTTTTTTCATAGGGGCACGACAAAATGACCTCTCTGTACCTGATGATAAGTGGAGTGGGGTCCAATAAAATATCGTCTGACGAGAGACGATTACCCCTCGACAGTCGACACAATTATGCCGGGATGATTGAGTTAATATATTGATTTGCATCTTTTAATACCGCCGTGCTAGTGACATCTAAAAAATAATAACGGCTGTATAATTTAGTAAAAAGTCTTAACATTGTAGCCCGATCCAAAAATAGGTCAATAAAATTATGTTTACCAGTATAATAAACGTGTTCGATGTAAAAGAAATATCGAGGATTCGGGCCGCCGGATCGAACGCCATACATTTTACATTAGCAAACGAAACAAATACAGCACAAGTTGTCTGCAAATAATTTGGATTTAATAATTTGTATTTTGATTCGAGTTTTCATCGCTGTCGAAATGTAATTCGTTTTGGTTTTAAACATTGGTCTTATTTATTGATAAGGGATAGGCTGTAGCCTACTAACTTGTAAGTTACAACAGATATTGGGGAAAGTATTACAGGTATCCATTTTTTTATCTTAAATAAAGGGACTTGGTGCCAACTATTAATTAGAAACAATGCCACTTGAACTCTCCATGTTTATAACTAAGTTTTTTTTACTAAGAACCTAGAATAAAATTAGATGCCAATACCAATAGCTTTTTTATAGGTAGCATACAACATAAAGTCTTGCTATAGGTACGCCTTCTTTGCCGATACACAAATAGTTTTACGATAACATAATGGTTAGGCACTAGGTAGTGAGTGAGGTGGTGGGTGCTTCAATTTTTTATGGAAAACTTTACTATTTAAATTGCATTAGACATAAATAGTGAATGATGTAAGAAAAGTGAAATTTTGGTAAAGAAAATTTCGCAGACTTAAGTTACAACGGGGAACTTAAAAGTGCTCAGTAATTAAAAACGAAGCTTAGCATAAAGTATGGCAATTGCTCAATGTCGAGTAGGCGACTTTTAAAAATTTATTTCGCTCCTTAAAACTTCAAGTTGCCATGCTTGAATTACAATGATTTTTGCATCTATTTTAAAATTATTTTATTAGCGTTCCCCATAAATAGTTTCGAACTTTGCCTTCACATTGGCGAAATAAATATTTTTAATATTCAATTACACCTACATCCATATCTCGGACGCTTATTTACGTGTCTGATACTTTAGGTTTTTATTCGTCAGGAATACAACAATTCTAACCTTGAACTTTGCCTGCTCTGTAAATATTAAGCATCTATTGTCACATTTCAACGTAACCGGTTAACTTAACCCTAACATGCGACTATGTTTATTGCGTATCACCATTACTCTAACCATAGTCATGAAAATTCATGGGCTACCCGCATTGTTGGGGTGAATTACGTCCCCTGTAAATAGGACAGCGATATTCATATCTAATGTACGGGATACAGTTCGACATTCCATAAGTACAGGAGAATGTATTCTTTCATTGTTTGGCAATGATATATGGACGTGTTTACACAATACGATCAATAAACATAAAAATCGCGAGTCTACGAACATAACAAACACAGTAATTCGAGTCGAATTCACGCTCCGTTTCGCGACAGAATCCATTCGGGACGGTTTCCTTATCTATTATACGATGGGAACAGCAAAACAAATCAACGAATAGTCTTGATAGTTGCGAACAAGTTTTTTATTATTGCCATTCATATTCAAATCTGATTCGGCTGGCGTTATAGCATCCGCTCAAGAATTCCGATCACGCCTTACGCGGCTCCGCATTTACCAATCACAGCACGAAGCTCGGAGACACCGAAACTCATGATTGCTTATATTATCAACGCTAAACACTGATATGATTTCGAACAATCGTTGTTTTTGAACGACAAATTGCGAGGTTTGTTTGAAAGGGGCAAATTAGAGCATCGCTGTAACTGGATTGTGTTCTGACGAGATGTTCTGAATGTATGTATTAAGTTCTAATGCGGTGGTACGTGGTGTTTTGTTTGTGCAAATTGTTTACGGATTCGCGTTGTAAATGGATGCTTGATGAACTTGTGCTGTTGATTACGTGTTATTCTGTTTTGACTGCAAATGGTGAAAACTACCACGAATAATAAGCGTTGAAGTACTGTTAATTATTCTTGGGTAAAAAATGTCTGAAATGAGCATATAAAATCGCCTGGTATCATGTAATCTCTTTCATCCAGAATTCTTGAAGAACAACAACAATATGGATTAGTGAATGAGCGGGGGGAGATTTTAGGTTTTTAAAAATCATACTCACATAACAAAACGTCAAAACAGGAAATGTGATGACATTTTTCTGAGAGATAACGTTACCACCCTGGCCGAGCGGGTCATTCATTAGGTAGACAAATATATATCTACAGCGTTCTACCATTTAGATTTAGAACTAGCAGCGCAAACGACAAAGTTTGCACAAAGACGGAACAATGTACTCCACTAATGCTATGTAAGCAAATTCTAAAAACTTTAAATTCGGGTACTTCGATCGGAATAGGCTGATTGCGATGAAGTATAAAGTTGCTCTGTAGTCTTGGCTGAAATTAACGATCCGTTAGGAAATCGATCCTGACTGACTGTCTTTTAAAATTACAATGTCCACGAAGCCCCAGGTTTAATTATAGAAATGAATCTGTTATACATTTTACATACAAACGTCCTAATTTCTGGCGCTGTAGTAGCTAAAGTAGCAAGTACCAATGATCAACTACTTAAATTAAATGGAATGCAGTATATTTATGAGGTTCAATATATCCTTGGTGGTCGAATATATTTTAAATTCGCCCGGCGACCATCGTACACAAGATGTTAAAACCGTCCTTAGTGGTACACGTAAGTGTGTCGCGTTCCGGGATCAGCCTGTGTATATTCAGTTCCAACAGGCCGGCATAATTGTGTCGCCTGCCGAAGGGTAATCATTTCTCATCAGTCGATATTCTATTAGAACTCACACCACTTGCCATCAGGTGCCGTGGGGTCAATTTGGCGTGCACGTTTAATATGTAAAATATATACATATATAGCTTTCGAAACGCAAACCAAATTTAGTTGTGTTATACTATGCAAAATTACTTAAAAGGCTGTGGCCATCCACAAGCCTTTATTGGGCAAGTGTGGTGCATAACATTAGCATGGATTCCTTCATTCAAAGAGGTGGAATACCTTTGACCGGCAGGTGCATAAACAGTGTGTCAGCTATTTATGTGCGCAAGTTGTTGATTGTTTCTTTCTGCAAAATAAAATTCTTACTTATAGCTGCGTTATCTGGGAATTGTAAGCGGCGATAGCCTAGTTGGGTGTGGAAAGGACTGCCGAGACGAATGCCTGCAGGTTCAAATCTCAAGGGCACACACCTCTGACTTTTCTTAAAGTTATGTGTATATTCTTTGTAAATTATCGCTTGCTTGAATGGTAAAGGAAAACATCGTGAGGAAACATACATACCTGAGAAGTCCTCTATAGGAATTATAAAGGTCTACCGTCTACCGTCTTCCGTGTGTGAAGTAAGCCGCACTAGGTCAGTGTCGTGGACTAAGGCCTAATTTCTCTCGGTACTACTACTGAAAGGGATTAGCTCCCTACAGGAGCAGTGGGACAGTATGTACATTATACAGGGCAGATATTATTACTTATTATTATCTAGGGATTTAAAACCAGAATCTTACTATTCTCAAATAATAAGGCTACGTTAAATATACATATAATTTAATAGGTTGTGATTAGGTACATAATAGATCCCCATTTAAACTTAACAACCCAGACTAGGTTACAACTATAAATCCAATCCAAGGTCTAGGCTGTAAATTATAGTTTCCAAAGCATTTAAGCATTTTCCAAGGACGTGGCCCGACATTTCATTTACAATTTATAGACAAGACATAACGTCAGGTTTGGTTTCAAGTAGTTGCTAGGCGCCAGTCATGAAAAGGCTATTAATACGATTACTATTGTGACTGTTACCATGAAAAAGATCAACTGTATTGAATATATCCTTTTTTTAACTGTTTAATATTTTAACGTATTAGCAATCATCAGGATTAGCAAGTTGAAGTGGCAGTGGGCCGGGCACATGGCTCGAAGAACCGATGGCCGTTGGGGTCGAAAGGTTCTAGTGTGGAGGCCACGTACAGGCAAGCGATATGTCGGACGCCCGCCTACAAGGTGGACGGACGACCTGGTTAAGGTCGCAGGAAGTCGCTGGATGCAGGCCGCTTCCAAAAGGTCGACGTGGAGATCCTTAGGGGAGGCCTATGTTCAGCAGTGGACTTCCTGTGGCTGAGATGAATGAATGAATGAATGAGCCATCGTCACAACTTCATCGTTGACTGAGATCTATCTCCGTTAGCTACACCCCTTCCGATACACCTCCCTGTAATGCAAAAAACGCGCGACGAGCGATACCCGTCTTTCCTATGTAGCCATTTATGTATCCAGCCTATATGGAACGCAGAATAAAGTATGTTATTTTTCAGTAATTAGATTTTTAACCCAATTGATAGTTTTAGCTTGATACTTGAACGAACATTTGAGCAAAAATACATGTTTTTTTACTAATTATTGTTTTACGTTTCTTTACTTATTTTATACTTCTCCTAATTATTTTTTCCACCTATATTGTTAGTAAATATGCTAGATAATGCGCATTCTAGAAAATTGTTGCCATCCAGAATTCCTATACATCATAAATATTTGCCTGTGCCTTCATTTTTAGAAGCCGAAAACTAACAATTTACCTCTTCCAGTTACGTCTTCAGTCTCTAACTGGCCCAATGGTATCATGGACACAACTAGAGCATGGCTTAAACCATACCGAAGGGATTGGTATTCGAATGCTATAATCCATTTATGATTCATGTTTATTCAAGCGTCGCAACGATGGCTCTTTTCAGCTGTAAACGTTTGCCTTTATAATAGTTATGTATCTATTGTAAAGGAGAGTTTACTGTTGATATGTTATTTGAGTTGGAGAAGTTTTGTTTTGTCAATTTGATATTGAGTTACTAAATACTTATTTTCTTGAAATTTCTCGAGTTGTACATGTAAGAAAAAAGCTTAAATTTAGAACAAATAAATATCACTGAAAAGTAATTTTAATTTTACGCGCCCTAATATACTACTTCTACTCTAAGAGGAGTTGTCGGAGCAGCAACAACGCACTCTTTGTCAGAAAAATATAATGTAAAACGCGAATTTGTGGTGAAAATATTCGTTATTCATGATTTTTGGCACAATGCTAGTAAATACTAAGTCACGGTTTAATTTATTAACAAAATGTCAAAATAATCCTGTATTGAGATTCCGTTTTCGATAGCTGATATTTTAGTTAGAACGGGTAATCTTTTATTCTGACCTAACCGGGCTACAACTAATGGAAAGTTCTGGGAAAATCCAAGTAACGATTAAACTGATTTTTAAATAGCAAAACCATTATACAACAGAAAAATATATTGTACCTTTCCTTTTTTCATAAATATATTACAATGATTGTAAAATTTGTAAAAAAATAAAAAAACAACAAAATTGTATGGTAAGCCGTTGGCCCGTTTTTATAGTTTTGTAATTGATTGACTCAAACGGCATTATAGCAATAAGGCCGCCCCTAATAGATAAAGTGTCGCGTAGAGTCTATTGTATTTAATTCTTGTCTAACATGAATTTATGATTTTACAGCTGTGTTGAAATATTGCCAAGATAAAACTAGGAATATCTAGAAATATATCAGAATTTACAAAAGATTTTATATTCCAATTATACGTTTCAACAGCTACCCTCGACCGGTGCTCACTTTGCCTTCTGTTTTTTTGAACGTATTATTAAAATAAGAAAAGTTCATAGTTCAGGCACGTTCAGTAATTTGTACATAAAACTTTATGTAATCTTTACGCATTGAAAACAGTACCCGTATTCATTCAATAGAGGCTGAATTATAAGCAATCCAGTTTATCTAGAACCAGGTGTTACTTTCTTCACCCGTCTTAAAGCGCTACAACTACATAAGTCCCATATCATAGCGCTTGTAAGATGCTAGCGCCATCTATTTCAAAGAAAATGGTTTAAAAAGTATTATTTCCCATAGCAGTAATGTACCGGGCTGAATATATAGCCTATGTATTAATCTAAAAGATGGTCTATGTGTGTGTCAAATTCCATTTAAATCCGTTCAACTGTTTCTGACTTTACTTATAACAAACATACAAATATTTTTAAAACTTTCGCCATTGTAAGTATTATGGTAAGGTAAGATTATTCAAATGGGGAGTATTTTGTATTTGTCTGATCGAAATTCTTTCAACATAACTTCTTATAATGCCACACACCTTCTATAATGGCATTTGAATAAAAAAATAAGCCGAGAGCAATCAACTTTGGATTCAAAGTCGTAAAACTAAGAGATAAATTTACGATAATGAATAATATAACTTTACATTTGCAACCAAACTATCTAAGATAAATGGAATGAATATCACACTGGGGACTGTGGATGACAGAAACAAAATTATAGCAAACGCTTCATTTGATAGCAGTCTTTGGCGAAAGGTCCTTAGGGCAAACGAAGGACGTCTTGCCATCGCATGATTAATTGTACGTATTTGTACAATTTGCAAACGTGTGGGAACGTATACCTTAATGTAATGAACACTTAGTTTAATTGAACATTGATCTTGCGGAGAATTCAAAGGAATTGCGTCTGTATTACCTTATGTTATGCCTTGAGGTACGATTTGTGATTGGTTGAATACAAATGTGGTTGACATTAATGTTGAGGTTAATTTGTAAAGGCATAGAGTACTAGAAGCCGGTTTGAGTATAAAGCCTTTAATTATCAATATTTCAATTACAGCATCAATTCTTTGAAAATATTCCGTCTGGCTTCTGGAATAGAATTCTTCTTTTGTATTTTGTATAACAATTATTGGATAGATTTTGGAATATCATGTTATTGTTATACATACGTTTTAATGATTATATCTTGTTAGTTGTATTTACATCTTGTATTTACAACCCGAATCTTGCTAGCTTCCCTTAATATGGAATTTTTGTAGAATCTATAAGAACTATTTGCAGACCGTATCTATGTATATTAGTATATATATGTTGTGTCGGGTTCCCTTTTGGAAAATTTCGCCCTATTAATAGATTAATTAAATTTTAGCATCATTTGTTTTAAATGGACTGAAAACGGACAATATTTAAAAAGTTTGCATTATCAATTATAGTCGTTAAACTACTGCAATAAAACATCGAATTTCATAAACAAACGATAATAAACACTTAACCACAATTTCATTACAACGTTGGCCACCTACATCCACTGCAGTTACCCGAAATAATTGGCAAGGGAGAGCGTCTCGATGGCTCCGGATCGCACCAGCCTGAGGCCATAAAATATTTTACAACGTTCTAAATCGAATAACATTATCGTTACGTCGCAGCTCCCGTGGGATTCCCAGTAATATGCATGATTTTAGTCGTTTCACGTAAATAGCTTTATGATACTCTGTTGTAGGCCCTTTCAGTGCGTAGCAACGTCTAAGCTTGTATAGATCTTTTTGGGCGAATACGTATGAATTTATAGTGTGAATTGTGTTATATGTTGGTAGAAGCAGATTAAAATGGCAACAGACACGACTTAAAAATAATCGATATTACTGGTATAAAAATTAGAAAAACATTTTAAACAATAAAGATTTCTTCGGTGCTATGGTGCCTAAACTAACCTAATTTTCAAGATCTAGGTTTCAATCTTCGATAGCTGTTTCTAAATATCATAATATTATGTATTCCCTAAAGTACCTAATCAATTCATTAAAAATACTTGATGAAAATTTCGAATGAAGTGCAACAAATTGGATGTTATAAAATTGTTTTTACGCACATTTCACCAATATTACCTGTCATCACAATATACAGCATACACCCCATTCTCTACTTACAAATGATTTTATAAGTTGGAAAATAAACCTCAAATCAGCATGTGGGCTTCAAACGAGACGTTAAACATGAAATATTCCCGGCGATATATTTGTATGCGTGTCGTGTTGTATAAGCGCTCGTTTATCAATATGCCCTTCAGCGGATCTCAGCTAACAGCATACGAAAACATCTGAGATACAATGGCGTCTATTAAAAAAAACAACGGGAAAAGTATGTATATGTTTTTTTAAATATAATAAAATAAACATGTTTAAGTTTTGATTCATATTCGTGTTGGATTTTATCTCTTCGGTTGTAATAATACGGATCATATTATTTGTTCAACGTTATTGAATATATGATAGGAATTATATAATTCATCGTGTAAACTAATTTTATTATTGTCAGATAAACGGTGTGAGCTTATGTTTAATTACTATCTTATTGACTTCCTGTGCGTTCGGAGCATGAAAAACAGACATAGCATTATATTATTAAGCCATTTTCCCTTTTAAGGAGTTGTTATAAGACTATTTCGCCACCTACATAAGGTCACATGTAATAGCGACACAACTTGCTTTTTTTGTTTTTGTATGGCCACGGCAAGGTGACCTCACTGCACCTGATGGTAAGTGGAGTGGGGTCCAATAGAATGTCTACTGACGAGAGATGATTACCCCTCAGCAGTCGATACAATTTTGCCGGCTGATCTCGGAACGCGAGCCATTTACGCGGGCCACAATGGCGGGTTTCAACACTTTGTGTACGGTGGTCGCTATCCGGACGGATATAAAATATACCACAAGCATTTAGTGAGCACAATTCCAGAAGCAGCAGAAAACCTTGTAATAACGTCCATTTGGTTCATTACAAACTTGAGATTTACGTGTAATCGAAACACGGGCACGCCATAATTATATACTTCACAACACCCAGCCTCATTTTATTCAGACTGGCTTAATGGGGATGTCATTTCGTACTCAAGTTACACTGGCGGCGGGCCCCATCGTGTTTAGGTTTACTGTTAATGAAGCACTGAGTATTATATAAAAGAATAAAATATATGTGGTATTTATATATAATTTCAAGCGGCGATAGCCTAGTTGGGTGTGGAACGGACTGCCGAGACGAATGTCCGCAGGTTCAAATCCCAATGACACACACCTCTGACTTTTCTAAAAAATCATGTGTGTATTCTTTGTGAATTTATCGTTCGCTGTAACGGTGAAGGAAAACATCGTGAGGAAACCTGCACATCTGAGAAGTTCTCTATAGGAATTTCGAAGGTGTGTGAAGTCTACCAATCCGCACTAGGCCAGCGTGGGGGACTAAGGCCTAATCCCTCTCAGTAGTAGAGGAGGCCCGTGCTCAGCAGAGGGCAAGTATATTATAATACAGGGCTGATATTATTATTATTATATTATATATATTTTTATTATTTAATCTAGAACTAGCTAACTCGACAGACGTTGTTGTGTCTGAACTATGAATATTGAACCTGAATTGGTATAATTAATTAATGCTCTATGATACGCGCATTCTGTTAATAGCTGAAAGTTATTTAAAGCAACTGACGGTTATGTAAAATTAATATTGTCGTTAAATTTTCGTCAATTTTCTAAAGTTCCACTCAATTTTCTTAATTCTTTCTTTCATAAGAAGCTTCTTCTGACAATATTTAACACAAAAAAAGAATTTCCGAAATTGTTCCATCCGTGCACGCGTGATGCGATGACCAAGGGAAATAATGATTAATTTTTATATATATAGATTATTAAATATCACACGTATGCCGGATAGAGTTTAACATTGTGAATGAAAGAATTTCCTAATATCTTTTCATAGTGTTTGCATCCCTATATAACGGGCTCCAGGTCAAAGTTAACTTTCAAGCAGTGTCAAGAATTTCATTAAATAGATGAAAATGGTAGCACATTTAAATGAGACTACAAAATCGAATGAAAGTAAATGCCGATTCAAAGTGGGACTTGATTAGGCGGTGACGTATATTGGGCTTGTTTGAAGACATTATGGTACAAAATAGCGAACTAGTTCAGTTTAGGTCCTATACTGAGTAGGAATTAGACTTCTAAGATACCGTGGTGCGGATATATGGCAGACAAACCGCGTGTAAATCTCCGAAATTTATAAATTCTCTTAGTACTTATATTCTGTGTTTAAACACACAGTATCGAACGAAAAATCATTATTTTAAAAGTTACAACAAGCACATCGATATCCACAACTTATTTTGCCCAGTCTCGAGTGTCCAATAAACTCGTACAAATTCAGCACGTTCCCAATCGGTCAAAAGGAAAAAAAAGCGATTTCATCTCCTATGAAGCGCTGAATTTATCGCTGATGTAAAACATGTTTTTGTCACGTTCTACAAAATCAGTCAACGACACAGTTGGATTTGTCGAGATACGAATCCTTAGACCCTCGTCGCTCACCTGATTGGGGAATGCAAATCGCTCCCACGGGATCCTCGCCTTAAATTTGGTAGCAATAAAGACTTTTATCCCTCGTACACAAAGGGCAGAAAGGAGATTTAACGGACACGTGACTAGTTGAAATGGTTTTGAATAGTTTATAGTGCTTTATTCCGCAGGTAGTTTTATTATTAACTTTGTTACGGCCAGTTGGGCAGTGGACATTTTTCTCAGTCGCCGAAATAAACAAAATTGGATATATTCATTACACTGCACATATTCGCGAATGTATAAATTGTTATAGATTCCTTTAATTTTAGAGCAATGAAACATAACTTTTAATAAAATATTTAGTTACCTATATTATATCCAATATTATTAGTTTGATTAATCGTACTAGAATACGACTATGGTACTACCCACGTCCTATTGAATCATTCAGTTGAAGAGGGGCCGTTGCTGGTCTATATGTAATTATTGTTTTATTTTTTTGTATTTAAAATACAGCCAGCAATAAATAAATCTTTCTTTCTTTTCTAGTATTTATAATTGAAAGATAAGGCTCAAAATTCCCTGTACATCATATGAAAACCAAACCGAACACCCAAGGATATTGAAATAATAAAATCCCAGTACGTTCGTAAGTGAATTATGAAATCAGGTAAGTTACACAACTCGATTCGGTCGGCTCGGTCGAAATTGAATTGGAATCGGTAGGTGGTGCCAACTTGCCTACCCGGGAACTATTTTGCGGATGCTTACTACAAAAGTCGCCAACCGAGAATAATTAATGATTGTTACCGGTATGATAAACTTGAATTTGGTGAGTTTAATTAGAATGAGCATTGTCTTTGCTACAGTGAATCGTCTATTTAATTATTATCTAACAGGTTGGTCTGGAAATCTTTGGGCGAGGCCTCTTTTATTCAGCAGTGGACTTCTAAAGGTTGAAGTAGAACAATTTATTTTTATTTGTGTCTATCAGTTCTAGACTATCGAAAAATGTGAGTCAAAAGAAAATATAGTTTTTGCTCGTAGCTTCATCTGGATGTAAGGCCTTCTAGTAAAGCGCCTCTATAGACTTCTCCTGGACAAAATGTAACTCTCAATATGTTTATTCAAGGATTAGTATTTAGGTATATATGTTTATTTATATTAATTTTATTTAGCGGTTCATGTAATTATTACATACAAATATCTATAGAAACTTACACATTCATAAATTAGTAATAGGTAGTAGCATTTCTGTAAATATGTGCTAATATTAAACGCTTAATTTGCACGCGGCTTCGCCCACGTGACATAGTTTTTTCGGGATATAAGTACTATATATTTTCCCGGATAATAAGTAGTATATATCCTTCCCAGGATCTCAAACTATCCGTACCATATCGAAATCTATTTGGCAGTTTCTGAATTTATCACGTTCCGACTTTATTTTATGATATTTAAGGATTATCCATTGCTGTTTTTTTATGCTGTCACATTTGTTAATAAATATCTACTTATTCAAAAGTACTTTTTCAAATACAAACTTATGAAAAATACAAAAATTGTGTTTATTGCCACGTATATAAACGATTTTTAGTATCATAATTCAAAAGTAAATATTTATAGTCTTCATTGATACAATTAAAAGAAAATAGCTAACGAGAAATTGTATTCAGAGAAGTCTTTCCGCCGCAAAGATCTTGGAAATTTTACTGCTCGTTAAAAAGAATGCCGGGAGCGAACAAGTTAGATTCTAAATGAAATAATTGTAAAAACAATTTCCTCTTTTATTTTCCAATACTGTTAATTATGCTTCATACTAATTAAGTGCTATTTGTATATTTATATAAAATGATATTCAACTAAATACTGTAAGTAAATCATCTTAATTGGTAAAATTTTTACGCGCGATACTTCAAAGATTTTTTTCTGAATTCATCGATTTTTTATTTAAAACAATATAAAGTCCGTAGTTTCGGAAGTTTTCTTTTTGTTGCTTTTTATGACGAGACAAGCCTGTCGTTCGCCTGATGGTCAGTGATACGACCGCCCATATACAGTACAAACACCATCCAACACCTTGAATTACAAAATATTGCTTGGTATTACAATGCGCTCGCCATCCTGAGACATGAGATGTTAAGCCTCATTATGACCAATAGTTACACTGGCTACAATGTCCTTCAATCCGGAACACAACAGTGACTACACACTGCTGCTTGGCGGCAGAAATAGACATTGCGGTGGTACCTACCAAAGCGGACTCTTACATATGAGAGAACTACCACCAGTAAATCTATATATGTAATATAATGTTATTTTTTAAAGAAAATCCTCAATGAGAACCTGATGCAGCACATCTCAACATTCGGTTGCTATATTATGACACAGAACTAAAGCCGACGAACCATGAAAACAGTGATAAGTCCCTAACAATATTTATTCGGGTGAGTCGAAATGTGAGAAGTTTAAAATGTTTTGTTACACCTCCCTACATCACGGGATTAGCCAGGTACCTTTTAGGCCACAGCTGTTAAGGTAGAAATTGCGTTCTCTTAACTCTCCGTGTTTATCCGACCCTAGTAGTTCGTTTTCGAGTTATGAAGGGTTCAGTGCCCTTGAGGTTGTTTTGTGTTATTGTTGGAGCTAATTTTAACATAATTTTAGTCAATGTTATTTCAATTTTATCTTTTTCACGATTTTAGTCGGCGAATTTTTTTTTACGGGCACGGCAAAGTCACCCCATTGCACCTGATGGTAAGTGGAGTGGGGTCCAATAGCATCTCCACTGACGAGAGATGATTACCCCTCGACAGTCGACACAATTATGCCAGCCTGTTGGAACTAGATATACACTGGCTGATCCCGGAACGCGACACACTTACGTGGGCCACTATAGCGAGTTTTAGCACCGTGTGTACGGTGGTCGCTATCCGGGCGGATATAAAACATATACGGATAATATAGATTCACAGTAATATTTTCTTGATCTGAAATCAAAGAATATAAAAGTGGACTTCTGAAGTGTCTTAAAAAAACTTATATAAAACAAAACCGTGCAGTAGAAATAATAAGAAAAATATCATTATTTTATGAATTAAAAATCAATACTGCCTGACTGCCTCGGTGGCGTAGTTGTATTGCATGTCCGGTACAATAGCGCTCTGAGGTCCTGGGTTCGAATCCCGGGTCGGGCAAAGTGATATTTGGGTTTTTCTGCTCAGTATCAGCCCGGAGTCTGGAATTTGTGCCCGATATGGCGATAGGCTCGCCCCCTATCACATCATGGGACGGAACATACTTGGCGAAAAGTGGGTGCCCTAGTTGCGCCTCTGCATACCCCTTCGGAGATAAAATGCGTGATGTTATGTATGTATGTATGTAAAAATCAATAAACGTATTCTCTCTCTCTGCACCATAGCCTTATTTGTATCTGACCCAATGTGTACAAAATATTTGAATATTACATAATTTGCAATCTTAACATCCAAGCACAACTATAAATATTTATTAGAAGTCTGAAATGGTTACGCACAATTGTCAAAAATAGCGAATTAGTTCCATCTGGCTAGGCTGAAGTAAACTAGTCTAGACGAAATGTCGCGTTGTTAGACAAACAGTGCGTCATGACGGAGGGAAGGATCCATAAATAGGCCGCTATTGTAGAGGGATTTTTGACTGAAGCATGCATAATTATGTGATGGCTTAAGATAATTCTAAAAGAAAACTACGCTAAAAGTATAACATTCCGAAACTTATTAAAATAGGGGTAGGGAAGATAATACCTTCCGTAATCACTACATAGTTTAAAACAAAGTCGTTTTCTCTGTCCCTATGTCCCTTTGTATACTTAAATCTTTAAAACTACGCAACGGATTTTGATGCGGTTTTTTTTAATAGATAGAGTGATTCAAGAGGAAGGAATATATGTATAATAACATCCATTAAATAGTGGAGAAATACTGTTATTTTGTTATGTTATACCCGTGCGAAGCCAGAGCGGGCCGCTATGTTTTTATATACAACGTTCACAGTTTTTCTGTAGTGTATTTAGTATCAGCATTGCACCCGTGCGAAGCCGGGGCGGGTCGCTAGTCAATTAATAAGATGAAAAGCAAACCTAATCTAGTAATTGATGTCGGTTAGTAATAAGACTGGTTGAGAGTAACTATTTCAAGAATAGAAAATTATATGCCATTCAAAAATAGAATAATAATTTGTGCAGAGATATTATGGCGGATATACAGCTCAATACAAAATTCCATTTCTTTTACTACAAATCTCTGGGAAGATGAAATTAGATTTTATTCGTAAACTAACTTTTGCGCGCGGCTCCGCCTGCGTGAATACGTTTTCTAGGATAAAATGGAGCTTATATTTTAAGTTAAACCTTTTATATGGGTGAAAATTACATTCAATTCCATGCAGTAGTTTTTGCGTGATGCGTGGGAAAACATTCAGATAGCCAAAAATTCTAAAAACTGTTGTTTTGGCTTCTTGTTCTATATATCGGCTTGATACAATTTTATTAAATGTAAAGATATATTTAATGGTTTTGTCTTTTACGCCTATGTGAAGTACATATTTACATATTTTAAAAGAATGTTGTTCTATCGGGATCAAACGGAACGTACATTTGCATGTTTTTGATATCGAAGACGCGACTACAAATTCGATGGTAGCAAGCGCCTATAGTAAATATTTATCTATCCCCGAAACATTCGTGTCTCGTATACAAAATAAACTCGTAATTATTCATACTTCAATGGATACGTGTTGAATTAAATGTAAGACGTCGATATAGGTGCTTTTATGTGACGGAATTGGAAAGACACGTTCTAACTAAATATAGAAATTATATTTAAAAAATTACATTTATTATCATTGATATTTATAGGATACTGGTAATCTGAAACAAATAATTTTCAGAATGCAATGAAAAAAACGTACACACACACACAAAAACAAATATAATTTTTGTTAAATAGATTTGGAACGGCGTAGTCTCCTGGCACAGGCATTGTTTATGTTTAAAGGGAGATTACCACTATTAGCTAACAACGAAAACTTGTGTAATAATGAATAAAGATTATTATTATTATTCGTTTTTAATTAAATACAAATAATCGGCAGAAACATACGCATATATATTTCTATTCTTTCACTTACTTTACGTTGTTGGCTGTAGATAGCATAATATATTTTATACCACCCAGATAGCGACCACCGTATACAAGGTGTTTAAACCCGCCATCATGGCCCACGTAAGTGTGTCAGATCAGCCTGGCCGGCATAATCGTGTCGACTTTCGAAGGGTAATCATCTCATGTCAGTCGGCCTTCTATTGGACCACACTCCACTTTCCATCACGTGTAGTGGGCACAC
Source organism: Manduca sexta (assembly GCF_014839805.1). NCBI lineage: Eukaryota > Metazoa > Arthropoda > Insecta > Lepidoptera > Sphingidae > Manduca > Manduca sexta. Next base: position 4,517,635 of record NC_051136.1, read on the forward strand.
TTTGCCGTGCACTTATTAAAAAAAATATTCGTGGTTACCAAAAGTATCGAAGAGTGACTATTCCCGAAACCCAATCTAGAAAAAATAATCTGGAACTTGAAATTCCTCCGAAAAATCTGGTCAAGCCTCCGTACGCAGAATAGCCTCGTTTTTATTTTCGCTACATATGAGGCAAAGGAAAATCCACCATTATTCCGATACACAGCGTTCATTAAACTAATTATCCTCGTCTAAGACACTGATGTTATCTACTTAGCCGTCCGTCCCGTCTGTATTGTCTACTCCAATTTCATTAATGTAACACTTTTTCGTACGTTACGACATGTTGGTTTTTGCTATGAGATAGCTTGATTGTTTTTAGATAATTGCATCATGTAACTATGTTAATCTAGAAATTGCTACGTAATTCTAAGGGATAGTGGAATGAAATGGTTTCGGACGTTATACACGTTTCATAGCTACTATAAATAGTCTATACGTTGGAGTACTAATAAAGCCACGAATTGTAAAATATGACTGCAAATACATATGCCGTCAAAAGAGATAAAACAAAACCATTCAAAACCGAAATAACTGGTAGTACTAATCTACAGAACGCTGCAAATCCTCTAAAAGCTACAGGTAAGGCGAAACTACATCCGCTCGGTATGCGTGCCTTACAAAACTTAAAAACAAAACATAAAACCACAAATCCATTCGCAGCGGATACAACAGCGGAAATAATTCCGAAAACACGATCCAGAGATTCCGTCCGATATTCGCCTAAAGTCAACGCCGACGGTGAGAGATTTGTGTTCGGAAATGGATTGAAGTCGGCCATTGTTGCCAGCGTCGGTGACTAGGAACTAAACCCGAAGCGGTATCTATAGATCCGTTGGTATTTGCGCCGAATGCCTTCCCAATTCAACACGTTAAACAACCAATCAAATGTTCTACTTTTTGCAGTTCGTGTTCTGCGGTCTGTGTTGTCCATAGTAGGTTTTATGTCGATAATGTTTATGTTTCAAGTATATTTATAAGATATTTGATTGTTAAAACTAGTACAAGAGAATGTTGAACGTTTTAAAGATTAAATACAATAAAATTACAGATCATATAATTAAGAATTCAAAAAATATACTGTCTGCATTGTCAGTAAAATTAATTAAAAGGGGAATATAATGTTGGGATGATTTTGATAAAAGACAATCAACAGTCTAGAATTTTATTAAGTATTATTTTGGACGTGAAATTTTTATATTTACTTGATTAAATTTGAAGGTTTTATATATATAAAATGAAAAGGAATAAACGTAAGAAGATACAGTTTTCTGACTGATGTTAAAAATAAAATCAAAACTTGTAGCATACAGGGAAATTTAAATTACACCAAAGAGATATACCTCGCCAATGATAGAATGTCCATGTAAAAGGAATAAACGATAAAGGACCTGATACCAAAGAGTTTCCGATGCATTTTCATAATGCATTAAAGCTTTGGCGGCGGGTCGAAATTTGCCACGGGATTACCGGTTTTATGCTTCAAAAGATTTAGTTTCCAGCATTTTGGTTTCGGATTTTGCGAGTACATTCCATTACATTTACAGTCTTTTCGGATTTAAACCTTTTATCATGAATGACAGATTACTCCTAAATCTGATTGTAATTTGAAACATTGATAAGCAAAAATACTTCATGATAAGAAGTAACAGCTTTGTTGTTGGATTTCGTGCTGTCAGAAGGTTTATCGGAGACTCCAAATACTTCGCTCCTATACCCCTATCTTCTTTATTACCACCCATTACTTCTCTATCATTGTGATTGTTCATCGAGGGGTGGCTAACAATTACTATCCATTGACCTACTTGTTTTTTTTTCCAGGTCTGTGTTATAAATAGGTTAGATAACATAGAATCATGATTGTCCATAAGTTAATTATGTAATTCATTTTGCTGTCTTATCCTATCTTGTCTAATTTGCCCCCTTTGCGTATATAGTTTCCAGATAGGAAGTTTAAAGAATATGAAAGCTCTCTTATAATAAGGATAGAATCGAGAAATTGTGTTTATTGGTTCTTAATAATTCACTCTATATCATTTACATTTAATTTAAAAATGGCGTATAACCAAATATAGTAGGTATTTCTGGTGAAAACTGAGGTGTAAAGAATGCACCCACTTTACGCCAACGGCATTTTCCAGACCATTACGTGATGGAGGCTCAGCCTATCGTATTTTCGGGCACTGATCCAACCTCGGGCAAATCGTGATTTAGACAAAAAATCTAGCACGAGGTTTTTCATAGTGAAGTATTAAGTACGTCAAATACTGTTACATTTTTGTACTATTCAGAATTTTTGCCAAGAAGTTTGAGTTACAAAGGAAGAGCTGTACTTTTTTGCGCACGTTATTAAATAGGACTCTCATATGTTTAAAACTGGAGTTCAACAGTGGTAGCACACTGCTGCTGTGAAAGGCCAGAATTCTACAAACTACTGATACTTAACTAGATTTTGTATTTAAGAATATCATACTGCGTAATACAATAAAAGTACAACGAGCAACTAGGCGTCTTATGACGATAAGATTGACTATTCATCATCATCATCATTTTAGCTGGGAATCGTCCACTGCTGGACATAGGCCTCCCCCATTGAGCGCCATAGGGACCGGTTCTGGGCCGCCCTCATCCATCGGAATACGGCGACCCTCACCAGGTCGTCGGTCCATCTCGTGGGGGGCCTGCCTACGCTGCGTCTTCCAGTTCATGGTCGCCACTCCAGAACTTTTCCGCCTCAACGGCCATCAGTTCTACGAGCTATGTGTTCTGCTAAATTAGGCAGAACCGTTATTATTGTAATTAAGATAGATTACTTTGTTCTTTTCTGCAATGATGTACAGAGCACTTGCTCTGCTAAGCATATAATATAGAAAAAAAAATGGAGACCGAATATGGTTATATTTAGATTTTAGGCACACACTAAACTTACAAAATGCAACGCTAAGTTTATTATATCAGGGTATTTTTCTGATAAGCAGTGGTATCATTCAGAAAGAGGCGGCCATCCTGCCGCAGGGAAAACCGGTAACAGCGTAGCAGTAAATGCAAACAAGGCTCTTAATGCACAGTTCATAAAGACTACTGTTTATTCTACTTTAACATCATTACATTAGTTCGGATTCTCATGTGGACTAGCTTTATCCAAAATTGGCTGTCCAATCCTGTGCTCAAATAACAAACATCAAAACACGACGTCTGATTTATAGTATTAAGGGGATAACAGAGGCAACTTCCCTCGTCTTTGTTTTGCGTCTCGACGTTTATATTGGGAATAAATTCAGTGCTTTATGCTTTGGGTTGTGTTGTCACCTATACATTTTTACGAGCTGGGTAATATTGGGGTCGCCGGTATATTTATAAAGATTGTTCCAGACGCTCAGCCAAATTACAGAGTTCACTTTGCCGTGGCAATTACGTTGTAAATTATAAAGTGTTTCGCAATGTTTATTTGCTCAATCAAGTTGGGGAGTTAAGTGAATTTCGGCCGAAATGGGTGGTCTGAGATGAGATATGACAATGAGGTTACTTTGTATAAAAACAATTTATAATTTAATGTTGGTATTTTTAGGAGATATTAAAATAATAGTAAAACTAGCTTTACGGACTGCCAAGACGAATGTCCGCAGGTTCAAATCCCAAGGGCACACACCTCTGACTTTTCTAAAACCATGTGTGTATTCTTTGTGAATTTATCGTTCGCTTTAACGGTGAAGGAAAACATCGTGAGGAAACCTGCACAATGCACATCTGAGAAGTACTCTATAGGAATTTCGAAGGTGTGTGAAGTCTACCAATCCGCACTAGGCCAGCGTGGTGGACTAAGGCCTAATCCCTCTCAGTAGTAGAGGAGGCCCGTGCTCAGCAGTGGGCAAGTATATAATACAGGGCTGATATTATTATTATTATTATTATTATTATAAAACTAGCTTTTTCTCGCGGTTTTGGCCGTATGAAGGGGTTTTCTGGGATAAAAGTCCCGCGATATATTTTCCCGGGAGAGAAAGTAGCTTATAAACTTCCCAGGGTCTTAAACTATCTAAGTACCAAATTTCCTAAAAATCCGATCAGTAGATTTTGAGAAAATCGATAACATACAGACAAACCACAAAGGGAACTTTGTTTTATAATATGTATAGATCGGAAGTACATGATTTTAATTAATTATTCACTTAATTATATACAATTACCGGAATGACCGAATGATGTTTAAATCCGTAGTAATTGGATAAAGTAATAAAATACTTGGTAATTATTAGGCGTGTACGGCTGAGTGGTGTGTGGGCGGCAAGGCGAGAACAGTGGGCGACCCCATCAATTCCAACTTGATTTCAATGAACCCATTTCTTATTCAGGAGTTTCGTTAAATAACAGCGCCTATTAATTATCAATAGCGGAGCGAGGCAAGTGGAGATTGATTATCGTGTCACGAGATTTATGTTATACCTAAAGATTACACAAGACAAATTTTGCTCGCGGCTTTGCGTGTTGTATTCACATCAGGGGCCTTATTCTCTATGACATTGCAAACGCGTAACGCGGCCGTGTCATGTTATCTTCGTGATATTTGTGTGGAATGGTATTCTGTATGCCAATTTCTATTGCATTGAACGTGACGCGATGCGTTACGAGCTTGTTACGCACTGTAAAAATAACGTGTGGCATAGAGAATAAGGTCCCTGTTGTGTTCATGGTTACTCTATGACCACTGAAAAGTAATTAAATGTTTGATTGACGTTTGTCATTGAAATAAAAGAATATATGAAAATGTACATCTATATATATAAAAATCAATTGCTGTTCGTTAGTCTCGCTAAAACTCGAGAACGGCTGAACCGATTTGGCTAATTTTGGTTTTGAATTATTTGTGGAAGTCCAGGGATGGATTAAACGGTGACGAACATAAATAATAAATAACGGAAAATACTAAAAACGACAATATAAGTTTTCAATACAAAATGTTCCTACCTGTCAAACATTTCATGTCTTTTCTCTTTTAGAAATAAAGAACTGTAACATATATATAGGTGTATTCAGAAATAAGTCTGTTTCATAGTTGTAATATGAGGTCCGATTTCTTTGGTTTATTTTGTTCAAATACAAAACATTTCAGAAATAAATAAAGTGTAAAAGTGTTAGTTGGTTCTCAAAAATAGAAAATAAATAAAGAAATTTCAAGACTATAATTAAAATCTATCATCAATTGTTCAGTGCGCGAGAACTTTATTTATTGTTATTGTCGCAAAATGCCACGGAGATGACTTAGATCGTCGAAATCAATCAAATGTGCGACGAGCTACCTCACATGCAAACCGTACTGGGGCCTTATTCTCTATCCCGCACGTTATTTTAACAGTGCGTAACAAGCACGTAACACAACGCATCATGTTAAGGACTATAGAAATTTGGCTTACAGAATACCATTCCACGCACATTTCTCGAAGATAACATGACACGGCCGCGTTACGCATTTATATCATACAGAATAAGGGCCCTGTTGACTAGCGAGAGACAGATAATGATAACGTACGTATTGGTATGGCAAAATTGCATTCCACGATGTATAATAATAATAAATGTATGTAGGTGATACGAAGTTCACCGGGTTATCTAGTAATATATAAAAATGAATCCCTATTTCCCTTGATCGCGCTATCACGCGTGAACGGCTCGACTGAATTCACTAATTTTTTTTGTTGGAAGAGGGGAAGGAGAAGGAGAAGGAGAAGGAGAAGGAGAAGGAGAAGGAGAAGGAGAAGGAGAAGGAGAAGGAGAAGGAGAAGGAGAAGGAGAAGGAGAAGGAGAAGGAGAAGGAGAAGGAGAAGGAGAAGGAGAAGGAGAAGGAGAAGGAGAAGGAGAAGGAGAAGGAGAAGGAGAAGGAGAAGGAGAAGGAGAAGGAGAAGGAGAAGGAGAAGGAGAAGGAGAAGGAGAAGGAGAAGGAGAAGGAGAAGGAGAAGGAGAAGGAGAAGGAGAAGGAGAAGGAGAAGGAGAAGGATAAGGATAAGGATAAGGATAAGGATAAGGATAAGGATAAGGATAAGGATAAGGATAAGGATAAGGATAAGGATAAGGATAAGGATAAGGATAAGGATAAGGATAAGGATAAGGATAAGGATAAGGATAAGGATAAGGATAAGGATAAGGATAAGGATAAGGATAAGGATAAGGATAAGGATAAGGATAAGGATAAGGATAAGGATAAGGATAAGGATAAGGATAAGGATAAGGAGAAGGAGAAGGAGAAGGAGAAGGAGAAGGAGAAGGAGAAGGAGAAGGAGAAGGAGAAGGAGAAGGAGAAGGAGAAGGAGAAGGAGAAGGAGAAGGAGAAGGAGAAGGAGAAGGAGAAGGAGAAGGAGAAGGAGAAGGAGAAGGAGAAGGAGAAGGAGAAGGAGAAGGAGAAGGAGAAGGAGAAGGAGAAGGAGAAGGAGAAGGAGAAGGAGAAGGAGAAGGAGAAGGAGAAGGAGAAGGAGAAGGAGAAGGAGAAGGAGAAGGAGAAGGAGAAGGAGAAGGAGAAGGAGAAGGAGAAGGAGAAGGAGAAGGAGAAGGAGAAGGAGAAGGAGAAGGAGAAGGAGAAGGAGAAGGAGAAGGAGAAGGAGAAGGAGAAGGAGAAGGAGAAGGAGAAGGAGAGAAGGAGAAGGAGAAGGAGAAGGAGAAGGAGAAGGAGAAGGAGAAGGAGAAGGAGAAGGAGAAGGAGAAGGAGAAGGAGAAGGAGAAGGAGAAGGAGAAGGAGAAGGAGAAGGAGAAGGAGAAGGAGAAGGAGAAGGAGAAGGAGAAGGAGAAGGAGAAGGAGAAGGAGAAGGAGAAGGAGAAGGAGAAGGAGAAGGAGAAGGAGAAGGAGAAGGAGGAGGAGGAGGAGGAGGAGGAGGAGGAGACGGAGGAGGAGGAGGAGGAGGAGACGGAGGAGAAGGAGGAGAAGGAGAAGGAGGTGGAGGAGGGAAATTAGAAAATTTAAGAAAACTTAACGAAAATATTAATTTTATATAACTGTTAATTGTTTGAAATAACTGTCAGCGATTTACAGAATGCGAGCTGCAAATTGATAGTTAAGACGGGACAACGTCTGTCGGGTCAGCTAGTATAATATAATTTACAATTAATACATAATAACATCGTAACAAATATTAAAGTAGTCTATATATCCTTTCTTAGAGTTCTTGATTACTGTGTACCAAATTTTATCAAAATTGGTTCTTCTTTTATCAGCCCTAAAAGAGTGAAGGTTTTCTACGATATTTATAAAATTAGTAATACTAAAGACGTTTATCATATTTTGAATTGAATTCATTCCTTAACTAATATCAGTTAGAGGAAAAGCCCCTGTAGCAATAAATAAAGGACTTCTTTTTAGGATTCGACAAGTATCGTGGAGTGTTTTAAACTCCGGGGGCGATTTTGCATTAGGGTATGTTGTATGTAACTTCATACTTCGCCCCATTGCAACAAAGCCCACAGGGTAAACTAATCCTGAGACTGAACTGCACGTTGTACGTCATCGATACCAGCTTTATAATTAAACATAAAAAGGTTCCGATCAACAACTTAATTAGTGTAACGAAATATTTGTTATTAAATAGCAGATAATTCTTTTATTTTTTTTTAATCGTCACGGTAAAGTGATCCCATTGCGCCTGATGGTAAGTGGATGTCAAATAGAATGTCGGCTGACGAGAGATGATTACCTATCGGCAGTCGACGTAATTATGCCGGCCTGTTGGAACCGGATGTACATAGGCTGATCGTGGAACGCGACACAGTACCGTGGGCCCCTATGGGGGGTTTTTACTCTTATGTATGGTGCACGGTTTATCTTGCTTTAAATTATTTTACTACCAGAAAAATAAAACATTAAATCATTATTACACAAGAAATATATAAATCACAAGCAAACAAACAGATGAGTCATCTCATGTGGGATATAATCAACCACAATTTAAAAAAATCATGGATGTGTTGGCGAGCTAAAAGTGAGAATTTAAGTTTCTGTGTATTACTCTTACCAATATAACCAACCAAACAAGCAACAAGCTGTCACTTAATATCGGTTTCTTAAAGACTAGTATACGCTGGTCAAGAAAGCACATTCAGGAATATCTACATGGCGTACCTCTAGCACAAAGGTTCCTAAACATTTTTACTCATAGACCTATTGCAAATCTTTGCTGGGTCCGTTGGACATTTTAACTTTCGCAGAGAAAGTGCATGGCAATTACCGCCCAGCCATCGCAGGGGGTTGTGTTGGGGACATCGTGCATCTTACGATCCCTATCAATATTATCTGTCTATATTTATAGGTGAAGTCAAGCCAAAACCTTAGTACTTTACTATCGCACCAGATAAGGTTAATACACCTACCTTGTTCATCTCTGCTCCACCCTAAGGTTGACTGGGAAAGAATGCCTACGGCATTAAGTCCACCTATGTAAATTTTTTTGTATATGAAGTGCAAATAAATAAATAAAGTTTCGTGGACCCTGCCTACGAATTGAGGACCCCTATTTTGTTGGTTACGTCAACGTAGACCCCTGTTAAGTCTCCCGTGGTGGACCACCTGGAGCACATTGGGAATCAAGGCTCTAGTACTTTAAAATTTTGATTGTGAATTATTTTTATAAAATAATACTCGACAATTTCTCGTAAAATCTCGTTTAATGTAATCGTTTCACGAGACAACAGAGTACAATGACCGCGGCTAATGTAGTCTGATTGTGAGTTGCTCTTGAATATTTTCCTTAAAATAATGAGCAGCGCGCTCGCGGTGGACATTATTTATGTGTTAGTCTGTTGGCCGCATTTAAAATGAGATATGTGAACTGTAACGTAAAGAAATTTAATAAAATGTTTTTGGGGTCTAGTTATCTGTAATTGATGGGATGTTGATGTTGACTGCCTCGGTGGCGTAGTTGTAATTGTACATGGTACAAGTACGACTGCCGCGCTGATGTCCAGGTTTCGAATCCCGCCTGGGGCCAAAATAATTGTGACTGGGTTTTTCCATCTTAAAAATCACTCAGTCGCAGCTCGGAGTCAGGAAATTGGCGGTGTCATACCACCGTGCCTCGGAAAGCATGTAAAGCCGTTGGTCCTGCGCCTGATCTCTCTCCGGTCATGTCGGATTGCCGTCTCACCGTACTATGAGAGTGAAGGAACAGAGAGTGCACCTGTGTACACACTTGTGCACCATAATATCTCCTGCGTACCAGGCTGATCCCCGTTGAGATTGACCGCCATGGTCGAAATTCGGCTAGGAGGGATTCATTGATGTGGTAGCTTCTTCTGCTTGTTTAAGGCTGGGTTTTGGCGACGCGTCATCGGTTTGGATGTAGCCTTTTAATGTTAACATTAACAAATTGTGACGAATGTCGAAATGGTCCAAAAAATTTGGCGGATAACTTCAGTTTTTAATATTATACACAATACTGAAGAACAAATGTATAAACATTGACGTATATTCTACCGTACATATATATTGATGTGTGTTAATCTTTAAGTGTACTCCACCATTGCGTTTATGTAGTGCTAACAACAAAATACTATGTTAATACATACTACATAAACCAGTCACATACGACATACGTGAATGAATATGGTAATATTTTCCATGCTTTAAAATATGCTATACTGGAAACTAGGAACGGCAACATACCAGAAAATAAATCAAACCCTGCTCTACATAAGGCCACGGTAACACAAGAGCTCGAAGATTCATAGATAACACATATTTCTGTAGTTTATGTGTACAGAGTCAATGCTACAGCGGCATTGTCATCTTTCCAATAGATTTGCACTAACAAGACAAATAAATACGTTTGGCACGGGACGGTCTCTCGCTGATCATATTTCGTTCCGCACCGCAGTCTCTACACAAACAGGAAATACGAGAAGAAAATAAAAAAAACATTGAGAGTATAGAGATTTGTTGCGTTACCTTTATTCTTTTGTTTATTTGGCTTTTCGGTGAGTGTTAACTAACTATGAATTTAACTTCAAAACTCATTTTTATACCCACACCGTAGGCGTTGTATTATGCGGTAAGATTATCATGTTCAGGTTTCGAGTTCAATCCTTGGGTATGACAAATTGTATTGGGATTTCTGCGCAATATTAGTCAAAGTCTGGAATTATGTACGGAAAGTAGCAAGAGACTTGCCCTAAACATGTAACCTAAAATACCTGTTGTACAATGAAGGAAAACATCGTGAGGAAACCTACATATCTGAGAAGTTCTCTATAGGAATTTCGAAGGTATGTGAACTCTACCAATCCACACTAGGCCAGCGTGGTGGATTAGGGCCTAATCCCTCTCAGTACTGGTGGAGGCCCGTGCCCAGCAGTGGGACAGTATATAATACAAGGCTGATATTGTATTATATTATGCCTGTTGTAATCTTTGTTACACCTCTACTCATCTCACAAGAAAGAAAAAGGCGTGTCTGTTACATATTATCAATTTCAAACCATACACGTCCATTCCTACAGCAATTTACGTATAATAAAGCAAGCAAACGTACAGTATAAAAATATTTAATCCTGTAAGAATGTTTCTGACATTTCAATTATGGTTTATCATTTTGTATCCAGGCTGGACTCGACCCGGTCCAACTTAATATCGAGATGGAAAAGCCGGATATAAAACTTCAAAAGATATTAAGTATTAAAGTGAATTCGGACATAATTATCTGTTGACTTTAAAGTAAGCAATTTATTTTAGAGCGGCTTGGTTGACGGAATTCCTTAAAGTTTTCATTTTATATGATGTGGAAAGGCAAATTGTTTTTGCTTCATAACAATAGTTGTAGTGTAGTACTATTGAAACATTATTGCACTTTAAAATGCGTTGTTTTTGTCTTTAAAATGAGAAGGGGCGAAAGTGATAAGGATAGACAAATGTCCGCAGGTTCGAATCTCAAGGACACGCACCTCTGACATTTTTATAGTCATGTGAGTATTCTAGAGAAAAACATCGTGAGAAAACCTGCATACCTAAGACGGTTTCTATAAGAATTTGAGGGTATGTAAAGTATGCCAATCCGACTAGGCCAGCGTGGTGGACTAAGGGCTAATCTCTCTCACTAGTAGAGGAGGCCCGTGTCCAGCTGTGGGACAGTATATAATACAGGTCCGATATAATTATATTACGAATGGCATGGATATAGTAACGTAAACGTAAACGTTTAACTTTCAGTGTATATATCGCTGCTTGCCCTTTAATGCACGCACGATATGCAAAACGAACACGAAACTATAGCTTTGACAATTCAAAATCTCATGTAACTTGTAATTAGTTCTTAATCGAATGTTACAGCAATTAGCGTTGCCTGCAACTCGAGACTTAGCTAAGGAAGTTAGTAACAACCCTGACCGTAAACTTATCCTTATTTTCAAGGTTTCAAAGTGGACCAAGTTATTTAGGTTTTGTGGGGTCGATATGTCTTGATACTTTGAAATCAGATTTTTGTCGTTCAAAATGGTATTTATTTTTCGCCTGCGTTTAATGAACTATATTAGACACCCAACGGCATTTAATAAAGTACGTAAGGCATTGGTAGTAGGTACATAAGACGCTTGAAATATATAAGATGAAGCAAGTTTTTAAGGTACCCGTGGGCAATTCTCTGAACTACAAAAAAACAGGTTTTTTGTCAGATAATGTATGTATTTTGGTCATTTTTTAATTATATCAATATTTCATATTGTACTTAAACTAGTTTTCTACTAAGGCCTATTCATATTTTTTTATATAATATTATAATATTCCAGTAAAAAAAAATTAAACATGCAAAATCTCATTCATATGGCGCGTCCACACGTCCAACTTACGATTTTAATATTTTATAATAAAAAATATACAATACTTTAATTAATTCAAAGTAGTTGAATCGATACTTAAACTATGCGCCCGTGATTTACCGTTTATAGTGGATTAATTAGTAAAAACAATCGTATTTACAGAAGTTTTAAAAATGTCCAGACGTATTTGCATAATTTCTATGGCTCATGCTTTCGCCAAGTACCTGCAATAACTGTGAAGACATATCGGCCGAAATGTTTCGGCATATCTTTGGTGATAGATGCTGCCGTGCTTGAGTGAAGTAAGAATGTTCCTATGTAACGTAAATAGTGAATTATACACGATAATATCAACGACTCTGGCTTTTGTAAGGTACGTTTTCTAATTTTTATGATCGTATTTTATTTAATTTATATTAACACAATACTCTCTATAAAATACCACCGAGAATCGAAACAGTTTTAAAATTCTTTAATGTATTTGTTACTTGTGAATTCTGATAAAATTAGACGGGAGATGCATTTAAGTGCTTAAATCACATTTAGCTGGGTCTAATTTTTCTGGATTTCTCTGGCGAATTTACGTCAGATGAATTAGACAGGGGCCAGCTAAATTAGAATTTTAAACAGGATTAGCTTTTTTACTTTATAAAAATTGAAATATTATCATGTCATATAACATGAAACGGTTAGCAGAAAAACAAGATATAATTGGATTAAGGTGGTATACATTTTGTTTCGGCTTTAATCTGGGTAACTAAACAAGTATTGGCAAGTAAAGAATTTAAATTCACGTCTAGTTAGTGATTAGTTCTCGCAGTTGAAAGAAAAATGTAAAAATAATTAATAATCATGGATATTTCTGCCTTTAAAATTTCGTCATATTAAATTTTAAAGGCCGAAATATCCATGATTATTAATTATTTTACGTTTTTCTTTCAACTGCGAGAACTAATCACTAACTAGACGTGAATTTAAATTCTTTACTTGCCAATACTTGTTTAGTTACCCAGATTAAAGCCGAAACAAAATGTATGAAAATGGACCTTGAGCTACCACCTTAAGACTATCGAAAATTTATGTAAAGAAAAGCAAGAGAAAGACTGACTTAAATATCTTAGGCATAAGGCTGATAAAAAGCAACTCAGTATTTCAAAAATGTCACCAAGAAAACAGAGAATTCAAAGAAAAAGATAGAGATAAAATTCCAAGGCTTACTATTTAAGGAAAAAGGGAACAGAAGAAAACGGCTCAATTGCTAGCTTCTAATACTCCTCTTGAAAGTACATGTGGATCTGATGTTGAACGCTTCTAAGAAAATAAGGATAATATTTTATTGCCATCACATTTAATTATATCTGACGAGACATATATTCCTAAACTTAGATCACTCGTTAATTAAAAGTAGACAAGATTCATCTTATCCGAATTTAGCGCAGCGTCTATTAACTGTTCGCAAGTTGAGCTGTTGCGGGAATTCTTACTTAGACAAAGCTATTTTATGTCCTCATGATAATCATCCAGGTTTTTATATACTGCCCCCTCATAATATTAGTGTGTATGTGGTACCATTAGCTGAATCTACAAAGGAACTTAGCTTATTACGATAACTAGATTGCCCGAATATTATTTAAGAAAACGGTTATGATGCGTCTGTACCTCCAGAATCAAATAAAATCTGTGTTAAAATATTGACTGATATTGAAGTTTAGCCTGCTAATATCACGTTCACAGATAATACACTAAAAAAAATAGAAAATAGGAAAAGATGCAAAGCCAAAAAAAAAATTGGAAAAGAAAATGCTACGACAGAGGACTTGGATTTGCCAAATTATAATAATGAAACATTTGAATTTTGATGAAAAATTTCGAATATTGGCTTAAAGCGAGACGTCTTTGATAATCGTGCTTTGAACATTTTTAATTGGTTGAATATTATAATTAAATTGCAACAAAGTTGCTACCTTAATAATGATTATTTCAATAATATGTTTTTTATATTTCTACCAAAAACTTATCTAATAGCCCCGAAGTGAAATCGTTCTTATGTGATTGTGATGATAACATTTAAGAGGACCTAATTTTCTTAAACATGTTTAGGAAATTAGCGTGAGTCAGTCTTAGAAATATAATATAGTACATCTAATATAATGCTCAGAAGAATACTTGCCTCATTATATTTTAATAAAAAAATAAGCTCAATTGATTATGTTTATGATAAATTTATGATTATGATAAACTTATTGATTTATTTAGTTATTTTATAGAACATAGAGAAAGTGTCTGTTAAAGAAACTGATTACTATTTGCAGGTTTTCATTTGATGTTCATTTTAAACTTTAAACCAAGTTATTAATAATTATAATATTTATAATTATTGATAACTTATTGTAATCTTTTTTTTTTATTATAGAGGACAAAAGTATGGCATTGTATTTTTTTTCATGGTTTTACAAATTTAAATATGCTACCATTCTCATTCACCTGTCTTGATCTCATTTATCTGATAATTTAAATTTTCAATGAGCTATATTTCTTCGTCTAATTGACCAATTTAAGGGCCTTTACCGTTATTATATTTCTTTAAATTATGTTTTTAATATGAACTAAGCAAATCATTCAAATATTTAAAAAAAAAATGAGCCAGGTTAATGATGCCAAAACCTTGTTTTTCGGAGAAGTTATCCCGTATATAAGGCGTGTCAGCGGTTACAAATGGACACACATAAAAATTTATATAAAATTATAATAAATCTTTTTATTAAATACATATAATTAATAGACTAGATTGTAATTTACTGATAAGAACATGGTTCTTACAAAAAGGAAAAAAAAATTGAGTAAGTATAACTCATGTCACATAGTTGTGTTTGTGCAAAAATACTTAAATTATAGACACGAAAAAGCAACGATTTTACAGCTGATGATGTAATATCTAATGTAATTAGCATATAAATTTATTTTAAACATTATCATTGTAAATTATAACATTACACTGGGATTAATTACAAATATTATACATACATACATACATTAATACAGACTCACGTCTTTTATTCCCGAAGGGACAGGCAGAGGCGCAACTACTGCACTTACTTTCTCTACTACCATATCGGGCATAAATTTAAGTTTCTGAGCTTATACTGAAAATAAAACCCAATATCACTTAGCCAAATTCCGTTCTGATACTGAGTAGAAAAATCAAATATCCCTTTGCCCAATCCGGGGATCGAACCCGAGACCTCAGTACTGCAGTCGTACCGTAGTACAATTACGCCATCGAGACATTCAACAAATATTATATACAGCAATATTCGAAGTTCAAACTCTATTTTATCAATAAATGTAAGAGATGAGTAATAATACAGTTTTATAGTGTATTTTATGATATTGCATACGTGTCCACAAGCGCTCTGTGTGACATATTGCTTTATATTGAAAACTTGTATCTGGCTTGAAGGACCAATACATCATATTGTTACATGCTACGCTTTATGATAGGGAACTATTGGAGAATATGTTGCGTTTATTTATTTGAACTAGATTTTGATCGCGGCTACGCTAGCGTAGAAATCCGTGAGTCTACGGTTTTTAGGTAAAAGCTACGTCGTAGCGTTACATACGGTCATTTTGGGTTACGGTGTTTTGTAATTTTTAGGTAATTGTATTAAAGTATGTTTTAGATTCTTTCTATAACTGATGATATTAAAGGTATCTACTTATATATACCATCCTGTGTCACGCTCCCTTCCTGGGATAAATTATAGTCTATAAGTTTCAGTTGACGTGTTGTTTCCTATTATCATAAACGAACCGGTAGTTTTACCAACTACTCCAATGTCTAAACGTTTATATCATTATAATATGATGAACCTCTCAAACAGTTAACATGTTGAAATAAGGACAACATGCACATTAATGTTTGACAATATAACTTGATCAAAAACCTGCTGCTAAACATTAACCTCGTGTTCTTAAGTTTGTTAATTGAAACCCTTTCCTATTGTTTATGCACGAACTTCGAGATTTGCGCGTCAATCCGCATTAGTAGAAGGGTTCCTAAAAGGTATATGTGTACGAGATCTGTTGTAAATTTTGAAGTCACTTCACTTATTCTCTCTATTTTTAATTTCTGCATTGTTTGACAACCTCTGGCATGGAGGGTGACGGCTGTGGTAGGCCGCAGGATCTAATTCTGCACCGAGAGAAATATTTTTGTATTTTTTCCACTTTATAAATGCAACGTCTCGTCACCACATCATAAGCTTTACGCTTTTGTTTATACTCATAATTGAATTAGATTCATGTCACATTACAATCCTCATGTAGTTTTGAGTAAAAATATGCGGAAAATACTACCTGTAATATAAACTGAGATATTTAAAGCAAAGTCAAGTTGTCTACACAATGAAGTCAAACGAAAGCCTTATTTTACTGATTGCAGGGTGACTAAATTAAATTTTCATTTGAAAATTTTTACTTTGTGACAGCGTTAATGCAACGCAAAAGGAAAATAGATGCTCAAAAAGAAAAGAAGCCTTATATGGAACGAAGAGCTCATTGTCAGAGTTGTAATAAAGTAGTTCGTTAAAAAATCTCATTTAAAACCCTCATAGGGAAGGTCACAGAAAAACATGGGAGCACAAACAATAGCGACAAAGAAAGGAATTTTATTTGTTTTTGTGTATTCGTTATCTAATCCTACTCTTTGTTCAGGGGTTTACAGCGAGAGCCTCAGGCAAATTTGGTTTGCTTTATTAGGCTTCAGTATTAGGCCGACAAAAAATGAGGGCTGACTGTGGGGTGTTTTTCAAAATTAACCGCGCTTTGGTGTTGCCTTGTAATGATGTAAAGGAAGACCGGCATGGTTATGAGAGCCTCTTTACTTTATAGCACTCAAATAATTTGGAATATCTGAATAATTTTAAATTTATCTTATATATTTTTATGTAAAAATATTCTACCAGATTAATTTATAGAGCTAATTAATAAAATCCTAAGCTTTATTTCTCAACAAATATCTAATCATTTTCATATTTAACAATGCTTTTAAAAAGCAATATTTTCCTCAAAACACTGAAAGACAGAATTTCAAAGTTATTTTCCTCTTGGACTTTTATTTTAGCACTCACTGGATTGGACGCGACGAAAGTGAGTGATTTGTAAATGATATGAACCAACCGTTCTCCTGAGACAAGATCGGCTGAGATGTTTCTGAATGAAACTTTAAGACAGCTGCTCCAAGTTATAAAATACATTAAAACTTGGCGTTGTTCCGTAAACCTTATTACCGATTTTATAATTCCGTCTATGGGAAGGCATGCATCGCTGGTGGAGCTTAAAAGCTTTGTTTCATTAGGCTGCGTGTGAATAATTGAAAATTATGTTTCCACGTGACAGTGGTTGTCTTCAGTTAACCATTTTAGTCAAAACACCACATATTTAAGTCAATTTTATAATTAGGGTGATAATAAATAAAAAAAATATTTTCTTCTCACATTGCATACAAAATATATGTTAGAGTTTAATATTATGACAGAGAATGAATTTATGATTTAGGTCGATTTTATTTGGTTTATATAAAGTTTGTAGATATAGACGATTATATAACTGCGTATAATAGTATAATAAGATATTTCCAAGGCCTACGCACTTGCCTTCCCTTTCTAATCCTTCTCTTTCCTTCAAAGCCAAAAAATAAAATAAAAGTAAGAGTTTTCCAAAGCAATGTAAAGAAAAATAAATTACAAAATAAGTAGAAGCCACCATAACCAATTTAATGAATTGTGTTGTCTCCTGGTATACACTTGTTTTTTTTATATATTGATCCTTGTTAATATTATTTAAGTGAACCGCCAATATATTGTACTTAACTATTTCATATTGTAAAAAAACAGAAAAAGTAGTATTAAGTTATTAATACATATCCAATTAAGTGCCTAATTATTTTCTTGGAGTAAGCTGTAAATACCTACAAAAGGTAAACACACTGTCATCTATAGTAATACTAATACTTCATAATGATTTCTTATGTTTACGCGAATGTTAGACATTGAAATTAAACTAATTTTCCGGATTCTATCGCGGTTTTTTGTTTTTTATTTTTCTCCCGACGTTTCGAAGACTTTGCAGCCTTCATGGTCACGGGGGGGACTGAGGTGTTGTTCATCCGCAAATTCAAAGTTACAATATCTACCTACATTTTATAATTATACAACTTTTTAAAAAAAATTGCTGTTGGTGGTCCGATCTACGCAGAATGAGCTCACAGTGTCTTGAAGTCTACTAATACTAATACTTCATTAAAAGTACTTGTATTGTGTATTACCTAATGGTGTTTCGAAATAAAATAAATAAAGCCGACCACGCAGCTACGATTCTTTTGGTATCATGTGTGTTAATGAGTAGTAGAGAGTACATACATACGTACAAACATTGCAAATTAAATAAAATCTTGTGAAACAGCTGAACATCTGTGAAGATACGTATGCACTGATAAACTTGTATAAACCAATGACAGTGAATGCAATCCGCTCACAACAGCTCCCTTCCCGGATTCAATTAAAGTAAATGGTCTCACTGGAACCGGGTCAAACTCGCTGATCTGGGTACACAGGACTTGTGGCCGAATTCAAAGTTTCCTGATAAACGGCCGCTTTTGTTCCATAATGCCTTGGGGCTAGTTATCATGCAGTTTGCTAACGAGACGTCTGCTTTTATGTTATATTTGATAACATTTGTGGATTTAACATGTGCCATTTAATACTTACAAGCGTTTTAATGAATGTATTGGATGTAAGTTTTTTAATGACTGTTTCAAAGATTTTATTCCTTTTTTCGAACTTTTCTTTCTTTTATACGGGCGCAGCAATGTGATCCCACTGCATCTGATGGTAAGTGGAGTGAGGTCCTATAGAATCTCGACTGACGAGAGTTGATAATCCCTTGCAGTCGACACAATTATGCCGGCCTGTTGGAACCGGATATACACAAGCTGATTCCGGGACGTGACACACTTACGTGGGCCACTATGGCGGGTTTTAACACCTAGTGTACGGTGAGCGCTATCCAGGCGGATATAAAATATGTACTACCACCAGCAAAATATATAAATTCACAACAATATTTTTTTTATCTGAAATCATCAACAGAACTACTGTATTTTATTTATTAAGTAAGCGTAATATTAAACTAAGCAAGGTTATTGGAGAATATTTATATGTACACATTAATACGTGTGATTATAAATATTTGGTCAATATTATATTTCCAACTTATAAGTTTATTTTATGACTAGTTTTTGCTCACAGCTCCGCTTGCGTCCGTTTCCAGAATAATAATTAGTGTAGAAAATTTTTCACTCAGAGATAATGACGCTTCCGCTTAGTGAAATAGTTTAAGAATGGAACGAGTAATTCTACAGTTCCACAAAATTACATTTAAAATTTTACATAGTAGTACAAACATACCGCACATTGGCTAGAAACGGACATGATACAAAAAAGTGGTTTAACAACAAAAACACAGTCAGATACTTGAATTACTGTCATCAAAATCAAAAACCCTTCATTTACAGTTATTGAAAGGCTGTTATTGATATCGACCGATCAAAAAAGGCAAAAAAAATTCCAACACGTCAAGACTGATTGGTTTCAAATTTTATAATTGCCTAAAAGAACTCAACTTTTGCCATCCGCGGACAAAATTAAAATTCGCTTACAATACGCGGCTTCGAATTTTGATTCTATGTTGGTTGAGCACCTCATTACTGTTTATTGCACCGTAAAACTGGACAGTTTTTATGTTTCTCCATTGCAGTCCCTATTAAGAATGACGTATAACGGGCATTGGCGTTTCTAGGAATTTTAAAAATAGAGTAGAATGGAAATAAAGTATAGGTTTGCTTGTTTGTAATGTTAGTTTAATCTGGGTATTAGGATTTGATACTTATGGTTCATTAACCAGTTCTTAAAAGGATCATTAGATTTTTAACTGGTTTACTGAGTGATACATTGAACCAGATATAAGTTAAAACTTGAAATCTTCATCAAACTCTGGAAGACATCTGAGTATACCTATTCATAAGGAACGTAAACAATTATTTTCTAATGCATTCCTATTTTAAAACATGATTCGGTGCATTGATGCATGATGTTTTAACTGCCAGCATTGTTTAACATTCTGTCACGTCAACACGAGATTACAAACAAATAAATACTAACCTATATAAACTAACTTACAGGATTAGAATGTACAGTACTAAAAGAGCCGGTGTCATTAGAAACCCATCCATTTCCAAGTATGGGCAGCTGTCACAAGCAAGTACATTTCTTGCAGTAGGTAATTTCATTAATGGCCACAAATAACATTCAATGTTAAAATTTATGGCGCGTAAATGTTTTACGTACATTTTTTATGGTACCTTTCAAGAAAATAACAGGCATTTGAAGATAAAGCGTTTTTCCTATTTTTTCCTCCTCAATACGGCGAATGTATTCTCTAGACCCAGTAAATGGGATGGGTGTAAAAGCCTTTCCAATCTGGACCTCTAAAAAGAATAGAATAAACAATAGTACCTCCGAGGAACTTTTCTTATTATTTAAGAGGCTGAATGTTTAATGCATGAAGTGAGATTTATACGAGAGAGTGAATAAAGCGCGCGGCATAATTTCGATGATTGCTTTCGTGCACGCGTTTTTATTTGGTTTTGTTTGTAAATTTCGATACGACATTGTCTGGACGAAATTAGCATTTCTAGCGACAGACAATCTAGCATAATAGACTAATGAAAACAAGTAAGACGTTAGTGGAACTTAATAGGTGCTTGATACGTCTGGACGGATCCATAATTTCTTTCCTCTCGGTGGCATCTCGGGTCACTATTTCAAGTAGACAATATGAATTATTATAAATATGAAAGGTTACAAAATTTTGAAAGCCGTCGATTATTAGAATAAGTAGGTAGTTCTTTACCAAGTTCATAGATAACTTGATTGTTATATATTGTTTCCACATTATACAACATTGTGGTGCTACAGTCTTTATTCTCGAATTAGTCTCGTATAACAATCGTGGGTCGAGGGGTAGCTAACTAAATATATCACGCACTCGGCCGCCGCGATAGCGCTGCCCACGGGATTTATGTGTGCCGATTTGGATACGATATCGATACACGGAGGTATACTTTGCTGGTTTGATAAGGTAATGTAGATGTAGGATTTACGAGGAACTAAATTTGATTCTTCAGTCAAATTGTACGTAGGTCTTAAGTTATTTTTGTAGTATTTGTGCTATTCCTTATTTGTTAGTCTTTATCTATAGAGAAGAAGTTTTATTTAGGTAGCCTTCGTTCAATGTTTTATAAATGATATGTATTAATAATATAAAGTTACCCGTATTTGAGTAATTTAATGTTTTATTTGGTTTAATTATATAATATACATCACTACAACATTGATGTCATTTCAGATACCTTTAAATTTAATAGAATAATAAAAATATAATTTCCGATGACATTATCAAAATTATTGATTGTTTTATCGCTTAAATTAAAGTCTCGTAATTTTTGTTTTTAAAATAAACTTGTATATTCATATTGCGTTGTACATTGTGTGACCTGAAGATTCTTGAAGCAAGTTTTGCTGAACCTTGTTTGTTGATTGCCTAACTACACAACCGGGTACGAGCGAAGTTTGCTAAGTAATGAAGACATTTAGACCTTAACAATGCACGTGTTTAACACGAAGAATTTAAAAGCAATGAAAATTATCTTCGTGGAGATAATTTTGAACGAATCTCAGAAGTACCTGTAACACAATATAATAATTAACGTTGTAAATATTATAATAGAGCTCATTTTTAACTATTAGATAAAAGTTACCCATGAAGGTTATAGAAGTCAGTTTAATTTGTTTTCGCTACAAACTATTAAATTCAAAACGTCTACCTCGCTAGTATAATAATAGGTCATTCAGGGTGTTAGTAATTTACGAAGGAATTCTATTTGTGACTTAAATAAAGAGGTGTCTATTTTTCATATATTCGCATACTCTCTCTCACTTAGTGTTTTTCTAATATAGACTGACTTTTGAGTGGTGAAGGCTTTTTGATTCTTTTAATAAGATCTCAGCTCGTAACTGTATTAATATAACCGTCAGTATAGAAATAACCACGTCTAGACACCTTAATATTGTTTCAGAAACAGCTGGTCATTCAGTATATTTTGATATTTTTGTCTTTGAAATCATTGTCTATTCTTAAAGATTAGACGTAATATTGTCACAAGTGACTTAATTTAGTTACTAAACTTAGTAAATGCAATACTAAAGAACTATATTATTAACTGCATCGGTGGTGTAGTTGAACTGCATGCGCGGTACGACATCGCTCTGAGGTCCTAGTTTCGAATTCCGGGTCAGGCAAAGTGATATTTGGAATTTTTTGCCTAGTATCAAGCCGGAGTCTGCAATTATTACTCGATATGGTGATAGACTCGCCCCCTATCGCATCATGGGACGGAACACATTTGGCGAAAAGGTACCCTGGTTGCGCCTCTGCATACCCTTCGGGGATAGATGCGTGATGTGTGTGTGTTTGTATTATGAAAAACTGCATTAATTAATAAAAATGAAATAGGTCTTGATGTCTTTGAGTGAACTTGTTTAGCCTTATTGTGTTAATGCCTTTGGCGTCCTTAACTTTACAAGACAGCCCAGCAGAAGTTCAGCGCTGGTTTCTATCAGCATATGCTGAGTTGACGTCATTTTTGCGACGAACAAATTGATATAAGTGGTTTCTTTTGCTATTATTA
Source organism: Manduca sexta (assembly GCF_014839805.1). Classification (NCBI taxonomy): domain Eukaryota; kingdom Metazoa; phylum Arthropoda; class Insecta; order Lepidoptera; family Sphingidae; genus Manduca; species Manduca sexta. The sequence continues at coordinate 4,540,268 of NC_051136.1, forward strand.
CTTTTTTAATCTTGCTTGTTACAAATAAATATTTCTTTCTTCCTAGCAAGGTGAGACCAAGGTATCGTATGAATTAACTTTCCTATCCACATTTTTTCACAGCAGCTAGACCGGCACGCGATATCGTCCATATAAAAGTTAACAACTTCATAAATTTTATAACGTGCTATCAATAAGAGCGTACGTAAAGGATAAATATTTTTATGGTTGATTTTATTACGCATACGACCTGTATGACGACGCGGCAATGATATAAAGATAGGCACAAACGTCATTAAGTTTTAGCGGTAAACAGCGTGTTACCGATCCTATTGATCGTAATCTGGATATGAATGAGGAATAATTTGTGGAATGGTTCGTCCTGTTGGCGATCCATTTGCAATAAACGTTGAATCGCTTTTGGTGTCTTTATTGGTAATCTTTGATTGATTACGTATTCATATAAAAGGCCCGTGTTTTGGCTCGTATTTAAGTACCACTAAATGTATATTTTTTGTTTGTGGTAGAATATATTTTATATCCGCTCAGATAGCGACCGTCGTACACAAGGTGTTAAAACCTACCATAGTGGCCCACGTAAGTGTGTCGTGTTCCGGGATCAGCCTATGTATGTCCCGTTCCAACAGGCCGGCATAATTGTGTCGACTGCCGAGGGGCAATCATCTCTCGTCAGTTGACGTTCTATTGGACCTCTCTCCACTTACCATCAGGTATAATGGGGTCACTTTGTCGTGCACGCATAAAAAATGGATTTTAGTAAGAACAGAAATCTTTAGGCTCTCAAATAACATTCTAAACAAAGCAATAAATATCGAACTGACTTGTAAACTTAAAATAAAGCATCGAGACGGCGGAATAGCGGTCATTCTAAAGGTGAGGTGCCAAGTGGGTCACAAAACAAAATTAGAACAAGCGGATTGCAGAATACATCACTTTATTAAGTAAAGGCATTTCTAAACACGCTACTGTGACGTATTTACGGTGCGGTGACGCGGCTTCGTAGGAATAAGTTAAATTGAAAATTGTCACGCACCTATCCTGTTTATTGCCCTGATTAGATATCGAATAGCGAGGGCTAACTAGAACATTAAAAATGTTTGTATCACTTCTATAATCCCATTTAAGTTAAAGCGTATTATATTGGGAATTGGTATAAAGTAGAAACTGGTAACGGAGGTTTGTGCAATAAAAGAGGATGACAAAAAACCGGTAAGGGAGGTAGTGAAAGAAGATGCCAAAGAAAATTAAGTAAGGCTTGTGAAATTTTCTAAGCATTATAACTGGATGGTTCATGAGACTCACGAAATAAATTTACAAAGTGAGTATGGATGTTGCCGGTGTAATCCACTGGAGAAATCAGACTATCTATTCGAACTCAACGACCTGAGTTGCCAATCTTCTAAAGGTCGTTAACCTTTGATAAAGCTAAGTGCAGAGTCCTTGCAGAGCTTGACTTTATAACCAAAGATAAGAATATTGAAAATATGTATAGCTGAAAATAGCAGTCACTATCGTTTAAGGTTCATTTTCAGCAAAGAATAGATAAAAGTCCAAACAGCACGTCCATATTTTGCGCTTCTTTTTAGGAATATTTCGTTGATAGAGAGCACTGCATTCCAGCTCGAACAGAGGGCAAAACGAAATGTACACACAAAGCAGGAAATTTGGTGTTGCCGGCGTTGGTTTTTGACTTTTTAGGGTACCGTAACCAAAAGGGTTCCATAAACCATATTACTTATATTTATATGTTTCAATTTTGAAAAGAACCATTTCATTTTTTTAATCTTCGTAGGTGGCAGTTGGAACTCTACTATTGCTATGGTGAAAATCATGATAACCAATAAAGTCAGGATTGGTGTATGGAACTCTCAATCCGCGAGACCGACTTACATTTGGACGCTTTTTTCAGTACTGCCTAATTGTTGTAGGCCTTTGTCACTTCCACAATGGAGTACTCGGGTTAAATCTGAATTAGAGTGGGAGATCTATAGTTAGAGTTGTATTTCGACCTTTTGAACAATTGAATACGCACATGGAATGGTAAATCTTAAGTACATATAACTATTATTATTAAAGATAGTCTTTATGTTACTAAAGATGACTGATTTTTTTTACCATCTTGTAGTGGTCTATATTCTTGTTGAATTATAAAGTTGGTTGAAGAAACTTAATTAAAATAATTACAACTATGTTTTCTTTATTAGATCTCAGATCTTTAAACTATAAATATAGTTATATCGTATAAAGAAGCAAATGGCATGATCATGGAAGATGGAAAAATTGCATTAATCAATTTACTAAAAGTAGAAAATATCTCCAAATTTAAATCTTGGCATTCGGGACATACCATTATTTGTATTGCATAGTACCATTAACATCAAGTTATGTGCCCAATGCGGGTAGCTAAACGGAAGGACTATTACGCTAGTGGTCAGTCTTGTGCCAGCATTTTCAAGCCGAATAAGGGGTTGGTTTAACAAATGCTAAGTTTAAACGGTTAGAATATTCACAAAACAAGCTAAGATATTTATTCTGAACGGTTTCGTAATAAGTTTTGACATTTTCGTAGAATTTTATTAGGACGTGTAGGTCTTGACCGATTTAACTAGCATTTAGTTGAATGGTATAATTGAGGAAAAATACACACAACACTTTTACTGATAATACTCACGCTTTTTGTCTCGTTGATATGCGGAGACGCTTCTGATAACAGTCTTCACCACATCCCATTATGTGATAGGGATCCAAACACCGCCATATTAGGACAAACATTTCAATGTCGGGCAATTCAGATCTCTTTTTCAATACTTTATACTTAATTTCGAATTCAATTGAGAAAATACTGAATAAAATATGCAAGACGAAAATGTACGTATCTTGATAATCCAGAACCCTATGTTAATGTCCATAGACATAATTTACGTATAAATACATACGGTACAAAGTGGCCGTCTTCATAAATTGTGCTCCCCTCTGCTGACTACACTACATCGGTTTAATCTGACTGACAATAAATATTGCAGCGTATTTTACCCGAATGGCTTTTACGAAGGGTGATTTTAGATACATGTTTTGCATAACATTACATCCACTCAATGTTGTAAAAATGAATTAGTTTTATAACAGTAAACACAATATAAATAATAGCTAATCGATTTGTACGAAATTTGGTAAACAAATAAACGACATCTTGGTGATGTTATATTTAACTTTTATCATTAAAAGTACTGTGAAGTGTTTTTCGAGGACACATGCCAACGAAGCCGCGCGCCAGTACTAGTATTAAATAACACTTACAAATAGGAACATTTGGTATTCTATTCAAGATAAAGACGTAGGTCGATATTCGTCTGGCCTAGGCTAACAATATTCCACGCAATGAGCTCTCATCTTTATTCTACGATGCAGACACCTTCATTTTGAGAATAATTTATACTAACGTTATTCGGGACCATTTCTTCGCATGCCTGATCAATGAATATCTTGTTGTAATCGCCTCAATGGTCTTGTAGTAGTTGAGTTCTAACCTATTGTGGGTTTGATTCCTGGGGTTCAGGTAAATAACTTTTTTTATAGGTTTTTGGATTTGAAAAGCTGTGTTGCTCGATATTAAAGTCTAGATATACGAGAATAAAAGTAATGTCATCAATTATTTAAGCCGAGATGCGCTGCGTATGTATTGGCAGTAAAGCCACGACGGAAAACATACAAAAATGTAACCTTTAAAATCTTCATTAATTGAACATACATATTATGGAGTATACACAGGGTATTTGAAGAAATAGGTAGATATGTATAGCTGTGTATAGCTTTTATAGTTTGGTATAAATGAACTATCCATGATGTAGAAGATGTACCTAATAATATGTTACCAAACAAAAATAAATCGGAATTAAAATATAATTAACGTTAGATACAAAAGTTATACATGTCTTGCCAAAAACCAATGTTATACACCAAACAAACTTCGCGTAACTAAACAAAATGCAATTTAAAATTGAATTATTTACCTGAACGATGAACTTGTTTACAATTCAATAATACTAAGATCACGAATTCAATAGAAACCAATTTCACACAGGAAGAGGTTGTATTTACATTGAAATGAAATGAAATTTTCTAAGGTATCGAATTGGACTTACCCACCGTATTACGTATGGGTACGATGAGTGCTGCATCAAAATTGTTTTCTCTTTCCACGATATAAGGTTCAAGATCATCTTCGTACAATTGGAGCTGTCCTACTTTTAGCTTATTATTTTGAGAAAATTGTAGACACCGAGAATGGATTCGTGTTTTACAAGGATGAAGTGAATAGATGAAATGCATGATATGTCGATCATGTGGCTGATAGAGAATACTTACGTCACTGGCAGAGGCTTACGGAAAATGTACTAGTTATTCCAAATAGTTATACAAGGGTAATATAGTTTCCTAAAATTATTATTTGCCTAACGATAATGTCAAATTTGAATTAATTTAACTTGAATTATCTGGGATATTTTAACATAAATTATCATTTGAAACAGTTTTTTGAGCTCATTCAATGACAATGATAATATGTGTGACAATTAGTAATATAATGACTGTTAGTAGTGTGATAATTTCTAATTCACTTTTTAGCAAATATCGGTGACATATTTTATGACCTAAAACAGTACACCGATTTATAGTTTCAATTGTCTATTTAGAATATAACAACACATTTATCTCTTCTAATCGTAAATCACTTCCTGATAAAATTGTACTCACTTGTTTATTCTCTTTATTTCCCATTTATACGTGAAACTTCAGCAGGCGTGAGGAATGGTTTATTTATACAAGTATTCATGAAAGCTTTATTTTTCTTTGCATGGAAAAAGCTCGATATCTTGGTATGGCTTAGCCGGAATATATTTCTTGGCGATCTGGAGAATTTCAAGGCAACGTCATTCTTGAATTTATTTTAGAGTTGAAAAATTGCTGATATGGCAGAAACCCAGTGGATCTTGGTTAATACTCGAAGTGATCGAAGATGGTTGCAATCGTGATAAGACAATTTTAAAAAGGAACGTTCCATTTGAAGTGTTTGACGGTAGATGCTCTTTTCATTCTTACGAGAATGTTTCACAAAATCCATATAAGCAAATTTAGCGTATTAAACCAAACGAAAAATCTATAGTTTGAAGACTGCACTGAGACACAAAGAATTAAGTGTTAAGTAAATAATTCGATTAACTAATATACGACTTAGTTCTTGATATCGGTAACACAAGATAGAGCATAACCTTACTATAACTTGTGAGACATTAAGCATACTTATAAATATATCAAATAAACTATAACTATAGTGCCAAGGTATAATTGTAATACCTCGGAGGTATGTTACCCATACAAAGCTTGTGTTTAGCCGAAAACAATACAAGCAATACGATTGAAGAAAATGAATTCCACGTTATACCATTGTCGATACTTAGCTGGGAGATAATGCTTAATCCCAATGATTATGGCCACAGTTTGGCCAAAGACGCCAAGTCCATTCCGTTAATTGGATTGCTTTCATTAATTGTTTGTTATTGTATCGCATGTACCCTTTTCGGGGAGGTGGTTATCCTATTATTTGTTTTAATTTGTTTACTTGTATTGCACGCACGTTTGTATGAAGTGGGCTATTTGTGTCATGGCTCAATTGGATCATGTAGTATTAGGATATTTTATTAGACTATTTTACTTCTTTTTCCGAACCTCTGGGGCTATTCAAGTATAATGTAACCAAAATTGAAGTATTTTTAATCCCCCCTTTTCCCTTGTCAGCAAAAACAAACAAACCTCTACAAGCCTCGAAGCTATATTCACATAAGCATACATAACGTTTACAAATGCTGTAAAATTTTCTTTATTGTTATTTGTCTATCAAAAAATTAATAATAATCAAATATATATTTCTGACGTAATCACTGTTTAGACTGCTTCGTCTCTCTTGTCATCGAACATGAGTAAAATATAGACCCGCCAACCCTCTTTGGTGCTTACGTTAAACTTGAACGGTCCCTCTTCTGAATTCTCGTTTTTAGGAAGGTTTGATGATATACTCCTGAGGTGGTTGAATACGTCATCAGAACTTCATGCATCATCAGGATTTATAACGCTTAAATTGATATCTCAAATATAGATAGATTATTACTTTTTACTAATAAAACGAAGTTCACCCAAATGCCATCAATGTAATAAACAAAACAAAATCAAGTGCTCTATCTTTAAATGAATTAGGTTCTTCAAGAATTTCTATATGTGAACCAAAACTGTCAAACTAACTTCTTTCCTGGTTTATTGTGAAGATTAACAGTATAACATTCGTTTCCTGCAACGGAACACTGTGGGCTAGACGTTTCTGTCTCATTACGTCTTTTAAGATAAGTGACTGTTGGCGGTTGATGACTGATGAGCTCCCCCTAGCGGTGGATGTTGGGAACTTAAAGAATTTAGTAATTGCTGTTGGTAAAGTTGCGGAGACAAATTGAATGTTTTTGCTTCTTTCTGTGGCAGCAAAAATTCTGCTATGTTAAAAGTATAGCTAAATCAGAATCTCCGTGAAATGGAATACGCGTTTGTAAATTCTGAAAAATAATTTCCTTTATAAAACAATTTTTGCATCAGAAAAGTGGAGAGTAATTTAATAAAATTTCAATAATAACTTGGCAAGTACTTCAGTTATAATCTATAAAGCAAAGACCCTTTATCATATTAATTTGTAACGATGGATTTCCAAGTATCTCCATTGTAAAACGTTTAATGTGACCGAACTTTATGGCTCATATACTGAGATAATGGAAATAAATCGAAGTTTAATTGTTGGATTTATTACGGTAACGCTTAAACGAACTTCTTGCTATATTGTTTTTTAGGGTTAACGCGTCATTCAATAATTAAAACTAATAGCACAATTTATTTATTTGCTTTCTTTGTAATAAGTTTTTAATAAGAACATCTTCTTTGTTATTTCAACACTGTAACCAATCTCTATTCAATATTTGTTCATCCTAAGCATTTAGACTAGCTTAAAGTACGTTTTGAACAATCTAGATAAACATAAGGATAGTTTACGTCCTAATAACATTTCGTGGAAGGCCCCCACATAAACAGTCAGGCTGCTCGCATTGAACAAATTTCTTTGATCTTGTTTAGGGTAAATCTTTTCGATTTATATGTTAATTTATAAATTTGAATCTGCGGCTCCACATTTCGGGTTGTTACTCGTTAATCCGCATTTTTGTGTAGACTTATTTTGTTTCATATTTTTTGGAACTTGTTAGGTGAATTTGACGGCATCCATTCATTTTGGGAGCTCGAGTGATGAAAATATTTTATTTGAAAAAAATATTAAATAGATCTTTTTGATATAACAGAATCATTTTTGGAAACATTAAATGTCAAGCGATACAAATTAGATATTTAGATAAGCTTGTATCATCAGCATCATCATCATCATTTCAGCCGGGAATCGTCCACTGCTGGACATAGGCCTCCCTCATTGAGCGCCATAGGGACCGGTCCTGGGCCGCTCTCATCCATCGGACTCCGGCGACCCTCACCAGATCGTCGGTCCATCTCGTGGGGGGCCTACCTACGCTGCGTCTCCCGGTTCGTGGTCGCCACGTCAGAACTTTTTCGCCTCAACGGCAATCAGATCTACGAGCTATGTGCCCTGCCCACTGCCACTTGAGTTTCGCAACTCTAAACTTGTATATTATAGCTTCATTATACCTTACACAAGTGGGCTGGCAGCGACTGGATGCATCGTGCTCTGTGGCGTACTTTGGAAGAGGCCTATGTCCAGCAGTGGACAGCAACGGGCTGATGATGATCAAATAAAATAAATAAATCCTGTCAAATGATATCAACATTGTCAATGTCAAATATAATCTTTTCGTAATATCGATTTAATTGCATCCGTGTAAATCCTTGTTAAGAGTAATCTCGCGGTAGATTTACTTTAAATTACATGCATTATGTGTAGATCTAGTAGAGGAAATTAGCTGATCAAATCCGCGGAAGGAGAGGCATAGTTACGACTATTAACTAATATTGTACCGAAACTAACTTCTACTCACTACTATATTTGCGTGAAAGGTTTTTCCAGTGCAAAACGTATATAGTATCCTCATAGGGATAGGTAGAGTTCTAAACTGTCCAACCATCTCTAAGATTATTTTCGCTCTATTTAACAAGGTTGTGTTATATAGCCTCATAGAAAGCATTTTCAGTCACAGACTATTCACCACTGCCTTATCATCGATATCATTCCCTAATGTTACTACTTCCATCACACACATACACCTCACACACACATCACGCATTTATCACTTTGATCAGTGATGATAATTTTGTATTATACCAAACTATAAAATATGTCCTATTTCTAGACAGTCTGATGTTAATTTTCCATAACCTATATGAACAATGATCGAAACCTGAGACCTAGAAATCATAAATGCCTCGCCAAAGTATGCAAATGAATACTTGCAGGAAGTGAGAGAAATTTCTTCACCGAGCACAAATTTTATCGAGGACTCGTAATTTCCTTTGATCCCTCATCTATATTCAATGATCCGAGGACCGTAACGCTTGGTAAGCGAATTCATTATATTTGTGTGCTCTTTGTACCGAGTATGTACGCGCACCTTAATTTGATTTATGCAAACGCATGGTGCATTAGAAAAGGATTTTTTTGATGACGTTACATTCATTATTTTTCGCTAGTGCTGCGAATTCTAACCGTGTGTTTTATTTATGCTAACAATTATAGAAATTGTTTGAGCATGACATTTGTTCCAAAAGGCAATTCTGTTTTAAACTGTGCTCATGGTTAAAATATTTAGTAAATGTTTTAGTTATTCTTGATATCAATTGAATGCGATATGAATAATCATAGGCTCGCTATGAGGATAAACAGGTTAGCAACGCATAAATTTAGGACGGCAATAACCTCGGACGTAAAGATCTGTATATCAAGGAACGTGACATTACCCAATTTTATGTTCACAAAAAACTCCACAACGTTCGTTGAATCGTTTTTGTGAAAACAACGGGAGCAATAAAGGGTCTTATTGTTATCCTTTGAATTTATATCCAGATATTATCGCTCTCATAAATTTCCACCACGTACAGTTTTCTCCAAATCGGATGCTTGAAAAAGTGACCGCCGGATAACCCCTACTACTTTATATACGACTTGCCGATAAAGGCTTATACACCCGTTTCCTGACTCGACCTCGCCTTACATAACATAACGCAACGAGCACACAAGAATTAATTAATGCAGTTTAACGGTTAAGCGGTATTCGAATAAAAATATTCATTTGCAATTTGGCGCGGGTAGCATCTGTTTTCTAATTGAGACATTAAGGGCTACAGCTTGAACGGGTCGCCTTTAATAACGCACATATATATGAGAGGTGAAACGTACAAGAGCGGCGCCCGACCGTCGAAATGATAGCCATTGCCTGCAATCGTCGCTCGGGAAAACTCCCGGATAATTGACACGAATGTTGCGGAATGAGTCGACTGGTGAAATACGCGCCTCTGTTTCGTGTGCGGTCTCCAACAATTTCGGTTCATAGCGATGAACTTGGGACGTCGGTGTGTTGTTACAATTGTTTAGCTAAATTACTAACTTTGAGAGAATCTCATGAGTATTGTATTTTTACCAAATTGAGTAATTCAGTTATCAGGCGTTCCTAAGTTTTGAATATGGAACTATTTTGTCAGGCAAAAAAAATACTAAGTTTTTTTTTCATCGGGGCTCGGCTATGTGGCTTCACTGCACCTGATGTAAGGCAAAGTGGAGCCCTGAGAAAGTGTAGTAGACTACAGAAAAGTATCAAATTATATGAGAAATATTTGTTTGTGGAAGATTATTATAATTGAAGGCACAGATAAATAGATGCAAACGAAACATCATGCTATATTTTTTGACTTTGGTGATGGACTGACGTATTTACAGACACTACACATACGAACCATGTGAATGTGTTGGACGCGACAGGTTTTGCCATTAACTGCCATATTCAAAAAACGCGCCCAACCGCTTTTTACGATCTATCACAAAAATTCGACCAAACAAAACAAAGTTTTTTTGATATGCTTACAAATTATCTATTATGATTGGTTCATTCTCGGAATCGGATTGAGGATTGAGATTTGGATCGTTTATTGAAAACTGCTCACAGTCATAGTGTTTCTTTATAACTGTAAATAAGCCGTAGTATGGAAAAATGGCCGTATTCCTATTTGAAGGACATCATCATCATCATCATCATCATCAGCCTATATCTTTGTCCACTGCTGGACATAGGCCTCCTCCAATATACGCCATTTTACCCTGTCTTCGGCCTGTCGCATCCAGTTCTTACCAGCGACCTTTCGCAGATCGTCACTCCACCTAGCTGGAGGGCGTCCTACACTACGTTTGCCGAGCCGTGGTCTCCACTCAAGAACTCGTTTACCCCATCGGTTATCGGTTCTTCGACAGATATGCCCTGCCCACTGCCACTTCAGTTTGCTAATCCTGTGTGCTATGTCGGTGACATTGGTTCTCTGACGAATGACCTCGTTACGAAGTTTATCCTTCAGAGAAACTCCGAGCATAGCACGTTCCATAGCTCGCTGAGCGACTTCGAGCTGGTGGACCAGCCGTACTGTGAGCGTCCACGTTTCGGCACCGTAGGTCATGACAGGTAGGACGCACTGGTTGAAAACCTTCGTTTTCAGACATTGTGGTAGAAGTGACGAGAAAACCCGACGCAGTTTGCCAAATGCGGCCCAGCCCAGCTGGATTCTCTTTTTAACCTCCCTCTCAAGGCAGGACATTTAGCATTTGAAGGACATTTAGCGCGAATCAATTACTGGGTATTCTGAAACTGACATCTCAGGGAGAATGAGTGCAATTCTTTGAACTTGTAATGTGAGATTTATATATTGTTACTATTATTTACGGAAAGTCGGAAAGCTGAGAAACGCTTTATAATAATATAGTTATATCCACCCTGTATTGTACACTGTCCCGCTGCTTCGCATGGGCCTGCTCTTCAACTGAGAGAGGTAAGGCATTAGTCCACTACGATGGCTTAGTATGGATTGGCAGACTTTATATACCTTCAAATTTCTTATAAAGAACTTCTCTTTACGATGGTTTCCTTTACCTTTAAAGCAAGCGATAGTTCACAAAGAATACACACGAAAGTTTAGAAAAGTCAGATGTGTGTGCCCTTGGGATTTGAACCTGCGTACACATTCGTCTCAGCAGTCCGTTCCCCACCGTCCTAAGCTATCGCCGCTTTAATACTAGATACCTATTAATACATACTGTGATTTTAAGGTTATTGGGAAATTCAAATACCGCTGCCATACGACCTTAGTTTTTGACATCCAATGGCTGTTTCGTCAGAATAAACACCGACGTAAACAAAATATGTACGAAGTTATTAGTTTGTTCAAGCCGCGTCCCGATTTACACAATATCGATGCAATAACGTCGGATATCTCTTTGTGTTGTCTCTGTTGTATGGAGGCATCCACGGATTCCATAGCAAAGTAAGCTACAATAACCGCAAAGCCTGTCTTTTACATTCTGTTGTTAAATGAAATTGCTGGCTTAGTATGTTTCGTGTAAACTATCTGTTCGATACGATTGGTATCATTATAGAGTTGCCTAGGATTTTTTTTACTGGAACAATTATGTTTATTATGGCGTCTGTGTTTTTTGATAATTAAACTTTTGATGGGGTGAATAAAACAAGTAACAAAAAATATTTGACGGGGAACATGCGTAAAGTTTTAGTGTTTCTGTGAATGCTACTGACGATGAACCTATTGTTATGGATATTACCATCATCATAGATTGGTTAATAATAAATCAATATTTTACACAAACACTCACGCCATGCCTTTTATCCCTGAAGTAGTACCCAGAGGCGCAACTGGTGCGCCCATTTTCCGTCGTGTGTATTCCGTTCCATGACGTGATAGGAGTGAGCCTATCGCATTGACGGGCACAAATTCCAGTTTCTGGTGATACTAGTAGTATACCTATTTAAAAAATCTCTACTGCGTAAATAATATGACTACTTTCATAATAAACATACAGAGTAATGTAAACTATGCTTTAATTTTGCAGAAGACTTTAAAAATATTGACAAAATCTTTAAGTTAGAAATTCATAAGTTAGAAGTTGGTAGAACTTGCATGATATTTATAGCGGGCGCATACCACGCCGTATACGTATCATAAACTTGATTCTTGTGAAACTTTTGTTCCTTTGATAAAGTGAACACTCGTCGCGCGTGCGCAGTACCTTTTTGCTGTGAACTAGACCGTTTCAAATGTTTTTGCTCCACACTCCAGCAGTAGCGCGAAAGTGATTTATCATAAGGCAACATGCTGCGGTTGAGACGAAAAATAAAAGTAATTCCTTTTGTATTTGCCGAGTGGGGCGGTCGCCCGGAGACATATTTGCCAAACGCGTGAATAATGGTTCTTTGCTTTGATGTAACCTGCCCAAGGTTTCATGTTATTGTATCGTCGACAAAAGACCGGATTCCTTTAAGTAATTTTTCATAGTCAATGCAGCGAGATCAAAGCCAGTTGTTTTCAGTACGTTCATAGTTTCTAAGAAAATAAATATACAAGTATCGTGTACAAAGAATTTTCCATTAAACAATTGGTAAGATGTTTCCAATACATGCCAGATAATAATTCCCATTCCAGATGTATCAAATAAATAGCTTTTATTAATAAAACCACACTTGCCTGAAACATTTCGATAATGTCTTAAATGGACATAACACGAGTAAGTAGCTGTTACTTTTACGTTCGAAAAAATAATATTTTGAACGCAATAAAATTCTTTCTTTATATCTTCGGTGTCCATGAAAAAGACATAACAGTGCGTTGAATTTATTGTAGCAGACGAGGACCCAGATGGCTTTTCTCATAAAATACTACGAGTGGTTCTGCTGGTAGCAACGGTATACTTAAAGATAATCACAATTTACGGGAGCCCTTTGGCGAAATTTGGGAAATACTTTCCCTTTAGCGGGACGTGCGAGCAATTACACTGCCTTAATGACGTAGTGGCGCTTCGCTGTCCCTCAACTTGCGTTAATGGTGTGTCAAAGAATTTTGTATTAGAGCGGGGTATGTTGAATATATTTTTTGAACCTTCGACGCAAAAGGGGTCTTATGACTCCAACATTTTTGGGGTATTTTCGCTCCCAAATTCAACCAAATAATTTATTTTTTAGGTATTTAACAAAGGAAATATTTATATTTTAATCATGAGCTAATATTATATGGCGAATACAAGAAATGCACGAAGTAATTTACAATGTTACGTCTATTAAATAAGCGGCGATGTATAAAATAGATGTCGAGGGGAATCTGCCTCACTTATAAATTGTAATTACCGCTGTCTGAAAAATCCTGAGGGACCAAAGCCAAAGGGTTGTTAGGGATGAAACTCGTGTTTATCACGCTGGAAGGGAACGACGTTTAATTACAATTTATGCAATTTTGTACGAAATGATGAGTAAAATATTGTCGGCAGTTAAATCATTAAATGCAGAGGGTGTTTTTCCGACTTTGATCCTTATCGGCACAATTTTATATTATGCAAGCAATGGACTTAATATACAGGAATCATCAATGCGTTGCCGTCTTTCATTCCATACATAGTTTATGTTCATATTGAAAATACTAAGTTATTTCAAACCGTTTCAGAAGGGTTATCTAATAAATTGGTTTACGAAATTGAGAAATAAGAAAACTTAGAAATAGAATATCAAATCAAAACCTTACAAACATAATTCAACTTTACATTCGTTGTCAGACAATTTACATCAAAGCATGAGCAATTTACTATGCCAGGTCTCTTTACAACCACAATTTGATATGAAGAAGAGCAACTTTGAAGATAGTGTAGTTAAGTTTCCAAGGACGGAATGTCGCCGTTATCAGTTAAAGGAGTTCGAGTTAACTTAGACGGTGCAGTTATCAAAGATGTCACGAGACAGGACAATGCCCTCACGATTTTTGTTAGAGTTTATGAAATTTTATATGGTTTTGATGAGATTCGTGGAATAGTTTGTACTGGAACTTAGATTGAAGTTTTAACTTTGACGGGTTAGGTAAGGCAGTGTTATGTTGGTTATGTTGATTTTTAAAGACCGTAGAATTTGTACTATTATGGATAATGTTACACAAATTTCTCTTTATCATGTACTGTAGTCTTTACCTTAAACTGATTTTGAAAAGAGCAACACCAGAGTTTCTTAACCGTTTTTGTTTGGTGAGAACTGCTTTCCAAACTGGTTTTAGAGTTAATATTGACGGAATCTTAATAATCTATAACATTTTACGGATGCAAAAAAATCATTTAATTTCATTACATTTCAATTATTTATCGGAAAATACAAAATATAATTGCAAGATTCTGATAAGAAGTGGTAGCCATACCACACTTTCATTAAATGATTTAATGGTAAAATATTTAATTATTTCTACAACAATATTATTAAGCGTGTATACTCGAAGCAATAAAACGCATATTTGGAAGCTGCATTATTTCCAAACAGGAGAGGATATAATAACATAGGAGTAATTAGACAGCAATTAAATACAGTAATGAAAGTAAGAACATGCAAAATGAATCTGAATTTGGGCGAAACGAGAACCTAAATCAAGTTTCTAAGGTTCCAAATTGAAAGGCCAAATTCTCAATTAATATTTTCCTTCTGCGTTAAGACTCCCAATTTAATATTCCAGGCATATCACCGTCTGCAGTCAATTTTAAGTCTTTATTGATAGACTGAAAGTTTTCGATAACTCATATTAGTCTGTTATCAAGCAGCTCAAGTTTCATGCATTTGTTATAAGATATCAGCTAAACTTTAACATTATTTTACTAATGGATCAACTTCAGTATCATAGTTATCTTCTAATGCAGGCAATATAACTTTTCTAATCAGTTCTTACGAACTTGAGATGTACGAACAAACATAACTATAATAAATTAAGTACGTACTATAGTACAATAATGGGAACGATTAATGTACCTTTTGGTATATTTTGTTTTTATTGATACAGAAAAATGAGTTTTGAAGCTGATGCTCTGATATACGCCATCTTCTATCGTGCACCAGCATACGTGGGTCGAGAATAGGGACACAAGTCTCAGAGGTAATCTAAATGAGCTAAGATATGGAGCTTGCTAGTGGTAGGATATATTTTATATCCGTCCGGATAGCGATCACCGTCCATAAGGTGTTAAAACCCGATATAATGGTCCACATAAGTGTGTTGCGTTCCGGAATCAGCCTATGTGGTTCCCATAGGCCAGCATAATTGTATCAACTGTCGAGGGGTAATCATCTCTCCTCAGTGGACAGTCTATTGGACTCCACTCGACTTATCAACAGGTGCAGTAGTAGTCACTTTGAATCAACACTTACGGGTCTGAATGATGACAGTTTAATTTTATTGACAATGTACTTAACGGGTATTACCGTTTTGTCATCTTTTTTGTAAATGAACCCCATCACATTTTTAATATAAAAAACTATCTTCAGAGTAATTTGACCTACTCGCGGGTAATTTAAGCCTAGATAGATCTAATTAGGATTGCTCAGTGCGAGTTAAAACACTTCAGTGAAACGACCTCAGCGTAGTTGCCAAACTGTAATGTTTGCCGATTAAACTAAAGCCTAGAGCTAATTTGCCAGTTCGTAAGTGCCTGTGTTTTATAGACCTAGATGTTTCACTGAATGATTAATGAACTTGATCTGTTACGTATTCATAATGATGTCGCGTTCATTACTACGAATATTCATTCAATTATATTTTATCTTTTGAATTTATTTTCTGCTCAATATTTACATGTTTTATTTATCATTTATTTGGCCTTAATATATTTGTAAAATTTTGCTTTTCTTCACAGCTCTAGGCATTTAGATATTCCCTGTCATCGTAACATACTATTTTTGTGTTTCAAACTATCTAGTATTTATACATTACTTTACAAGAAACTTTACTTTTAGATTGACGGTCTATAGTTTTAAGTTATTTCTACACATTCTTAATATGACATAACATAACATATCTGACTAAAACATCACAAAATTTAACTAATGTAACAACACCCTAAGGACCTTTTACAAGTTTCAAGAAAACTTTATGTAGTTATCGTATTACACAACTAATGTTAATAGTACTAATTTTATTACCATTTATTTGAGAGCATAGATTAGCGTGTATCTTGTATTTTTATCGGCTTATATATTTATCTGATGAGTAGAATTTACTCAGAAGCTATGTAAAGGCCGTTACTATCACAAAATTTGCCAAATTACGTCTCACATTAACACGGCAGCGAGTGCTTTGCATTGCGTCAATTCGAGGCCAAAATTATATTAACCATTAAAATAATAATTTGTTTTAAAGCATTCCGCAACAATTCCACAACAATATTGCACGCTCGAAATGATTTTAATGAATTATTGATTACGTCATAATCAAACGCATTTCCATTGGACGGTTCACTGGCTCAGGATATTTTGCAAACGATACAATTGAAGCCAATGTTTTTTTAAAGTTGTAACAATATATTAAAATAACTGCGGAGTGCCATAATACGTAATAATAAAGAATGCTGGTGTTGGATGAGCCTCGCATGTATACGTAAATACAAATAACATTATGAAATATCCTTTTTTCCTTTTTCAAGGGTAGGTAGGTGTAAAATATCCAAATTTCATCCGCTGTTTGGTCTTCTGTAACAACGAGCAAAGTTTTTATAACGTAGGTCAGGTTTTAAAGACTTAAGAGTTACTGCACTGAAAATCTCACTCTACCCGACTTTGGGATCCAACCAGAAATCTCAGCACGGTAGTGCATCACACGCAATACATCAAAGATACTAAACTAACGTAAACTTTAATTGTACGCACTGTGAAGGGAAGCACTAACATATGTTCAAACGGAAAGATTAAATTGATTTGATTAATTTCCACTGTGATTTGAATCCGAATGATATATCAAAACATAACGTTGCGATTGACAGAAGTTGTACATTTATTTCCACAATGGAATTGCGACAATCTAATACCGAAATTGAACAAACGAGCAAATTGACAATTTATTCTCTTTGTTAACTAGTTTGGTATTGACAGTAAATTTGGAGCTAACGATTTTTTCGACTTTGCCTTTGTTAGGACTGATAAGTTGGATTGACGGATTAACAAAAAATTGCCTGATTTGATTATTAATATCTTCGTGAATATTGTCGTTATTAACTAGTTTTATTGTTTTCTGTTTCGTTTTGATTTTCCGCTTTATTTTTACTTGTTACTTATTTAATCTTACTGTAAGCCAAATTTTTGTATAAGTTAATTTTACGCTCAGCCTGTTCATATTACCCGGACCATATAACGAAATTGATGTTTTGACACTATATAAGCATGTTCTACTGGTGCTAGGATATATTTTATATCCGCCTGGATAGCGACCACCCTATACAAGGTGTTAAAACCCGCCATAGTGGCACACGTAATTGTGTCACATTTCGGAATCAACCTGTGTATATCCGATTCCAAGAGGCCAGCATAACTGTGTCGACTGCCGAGGGGTAATCATCTCTCAGTCGTCTTTCTATTGGACCCCAGTCTACTTACCATCAGATGCAATGGGGTCACTTTGCCGTGCCCCTACAAAACAGAATGTAATAAAAATTATCAATTTATACCCAAACAATATTCACTAACATAGTCAAATCAGGGGATGGAATATACTATGCGAAAATTGGTGTATCAGTTACACTTCTAGGCCTTTGGATAAAGTTTCTACTCATACGCCTTATATCCTGTAAGGCCTATGAGTAGAAACTTTATCGATTTATGTATTTTAATTATCTTAACTACAATCGAATGGTGGAGCGTGTGGTCGTGGTGAATCGTCCACTGCTGGACACAGGCCTCCCCTATTGAGCGCCACAGGGACCGGTTCGGGGCCGCCCTTATCCATCGGACTCCGGCTTTCCATATAAATAAATAAAGGAGTACAGACCTGTCTTAGTTTCTTTACCTCTGTAGGCTTTACGCAGTGTGTCCGCTCCTCGTTTTTGTGCCACTCGGGATTGTCCGGTAAGATTTGTGTTGTAAACAATAGCGTTTTTGCTCATTACCCATGTATATGTCGGGGAAATCTTAATATGTTGAGAATAATGAAGCTGGTCTTCTCATTACCGGTATGTCGGAACAATAGATGTCAAGAGTAAATTTATTGTCAAGATTAAAAAGACTTATTGCAGTTGTCAGTTGTCGAAGCCACTTTGTACGCTTTGATTTTTATTTGTAAACTTATCAGTTACATGCATCGAATTTTGATTAACGTTTTTAAGTAATGCGGGATCAAGTTGACATCTACCTTGGTTTTACCTGTTGATAGAATCCAATCGGAATCAGTTCCGTGCAGAGATTGTAATGATCTATAATATAATAAAAATAATATCAGTCTTGTGTCCCACTACTGGACTTATCTTCTTCTACTACTGAGTGGGGTTAGACCTTATTCCATTACGCTAGCTTAGTGCGACTTGGCAGGCCTCACATACCTTCAAAATTCCTTTAAAGAACTTCTCAGGTGTGCAAGTTTCTTCACGATGTTTTCCTTAACCAATAGCATTATATTTTTGGATAATTAAAACGTAAGAATAGTGAGTAATGAAGGGTTTAGGAGCACGTTTACATTTTAACTACCATTACTGTTCCGCTGAGCACACCACAAGCAAAGCAATCGATGTAAAATAACCACAAAAGCCAGTGAGAATAACACGCACATATGTCAAGCAAAAACCTCAACAGCACTCGACAACGCGCATCCATACCCAACCAAAACACGAACATACTTTTTGCCTTATTCGCGCTGAGACGTCGTAAGATTTTTATTATTACACTTACCTTTTTGTTGTAACACCGCGCATTCGCTGTATGGAGCAGTAACGATGCTTGGGGTGTGAAATACGCGCACATTTCGGTACCCGAGAAATGGAATGCACCTGCCTCCTCAGGTTTTATGCGAACTTTCCTCACCTTCTTACGTTGCTTGGTAAGGACTCCAATAACAGTCCTCACACTGTGACCCCTCATAATACGAGTAATACTTCTTGAAAGGGTATTGAACGCCACCCTCGCTCCTTACCGTAATTTTACGAGCCAAGTTGTTACTTCAGTTTGTTTTTGCGATGTAAGAATGCTTGATATTAACATTTTTATGATGTCCGACAAATTGTGTGATAAGAATACATTCGGGTAATAAATGTACGGCTTGTATTGTGAGATGTATATTGTCTCGGGATATATGGCTGATAGAGAGATGTTTTTATGAGAAGGATTAAAAACCGTTGTTTCTTTTCAAATGTTTACGAATCTGAGTATTTTTTTTTAATTGGGAATTCATAAAGATCTCTTTATTTACATATTAATTAACATGTACTATAATTTGGTATTTTTAAGTGCTATAATAAATAATATATTACCATCAATTGAGGTAACATTGAACTACTCAATACCTGAATATGCAGATACAAATTGAAAGCGAAATGTGACCATTACGTTATTTATCGTCACTACTACACTATGAAGACGATATGTCGTCTTCATAGTGGTATGCCACTAAGCCGTTTCAAAGAGAATTGACCATGTATCATTTACCTATATACATATCACGTTTTTATCCCCCTAGAAGTAGGCAGAGGTGCAATCAGGACAACCATTTTCGACAAGTGTGTTCCGTCCCATGATGTGATGGAGGGCGAACCTATCGCCATATCGGATACAATACCAAGAACCAGGCTGATACTGACCAAAAAAAAAAGAATATTACTTTCCCCGACCCGGGATTCGAACTCAAGACTTCAGAACGCCATCGTCCCGCTCACGCACTACGACTACGCCAACGAAGCTAGTTCTATATTATGCATGCAAACAAATTTCATAAATTATTATAGGAAGGAAAAGGAGAAGGAACTTAAGGCAACACCAATATTACAAGCACCTCAATAAACACACGAAATATGAAATATCTTAAATATTCCGTCCACATCTACGAAACTTGCCTTATTTTGCCAAACTTATTTCTGTCTATGTAAATATCTAACTTCGTTATCTCAATTTGGGTCTAACCTGACACCAGTGGCCGCGAGGGATCGTTCTCCATTCAGATGTGGCCCAATTGAGTGACAAATAGCAAGGCAACTTTTATTTATTCAGGGAATGTTCATGTTTTAGGGTAATTTTGTTTAGGAAAAAGCGACCCAGATAGTAACAAAGTGGCCACAACAGGCGACTACACCCTATTTTTTGTGCGCTTTTATCGCGGAATAGTAAATTACTTTTAGGCACTATTTGTTAGACTTTTTCTATTTCACAGGTTCGGTGTTCGGTGTCTTTTTGTGGATGTATGTGATTATCTCTATTGCTTTAATTTAAGTAATAATAGCTGTTATTTGCGGTTTTTGTACAATTCGGTTTGTGACAAATATAATAAAATGCCTACGTCGTTTTTTCTGAAAGCTTAATACCAGTGAAAGATGATATTTTCCGAAGAGGAACCCGATACAAAATATAGGTACTACTTATATGTATAAATGCGGTCTGCAGATCTTTTGAAAAATAGATTTTACATAAGTTATGAAAGAGAAGCGGACAAGAATCGGCTTATATAGATCTTTCGCCACTGCTTACTACACGTAAACTTCTTTGAATATATTCTTTATCGACAGATAACACATGTTAAACATTAGATGTACCTAAAAAAAATTCAAGTAATCAAAAAATATTTTGTAAATAAATTCATTTGGATAAATAAATATTAAGACTCCTTTACTACTTTATAGCGGTCGACATCATTTTTGTTGGTAAAATTAACATAGACAAATTTATTCTATGGCATGTCCCTTCCTACTCGCTGGCTTTATTTACTAAAACTAAAACAAAATACGGGTAATTTTTTAACAATTAAACAAGAAATTGAATGCAAAGAAACAAATACCTTCATTACAATACAAACAAATACCTTTTATCATATTAGTTAATATAACTAAATTGTTACAATAGATATTTTAATACTTAATACAAGGTACTCAAAATGAGTAAATGGGAGATCTTATAATAATGGTTAAGGGATCACAATCTCTTATGAACATATACCATGCCAGTAGAATTTAGGCGCGTTTAGGTGCATAAATATAGTCTCAGAGCAGCGTCATAAACATGGAAATAAATAGATGTCCTCATTTTTTTACACACAAATAACACAAAACAGCATGCATTATTTCGAGACAGAACTAGACAAAGTTTTAATTTATAAACGAATTAATATTTTCCAACTGTTATCCCATCAAATAATGTGAAGATTGTGAACGGCAAACATTCGGCTACACAATATTTTTGAAAGTGGATCATAAATATTGAACAAAAGTTTTTGCCACTTCATTCGTATTTCCGAGCGACTTGCGATGAAAATATAATAAATTTTTAATAAAGCTTTATTTCAAACTGAAAAGGGTTGTAAATTGAATATTTTCGATGCCATGAGATATACGAAGTTTTTTAGGTGTAAACGAAGTGACAACTTGTTTTTATCGTTGTAGTGAAGTAAAAACAAAAGGAATTAAACAGTGTTTAAATATCTGATAAAATATAACTGCATTATATTTATGATAATATACTACGTTAATATTTAATAAACGTTTGCTTTCATTGAAAATATTACCTTTTTCCAATGATAATGCGATCACATTTCGCATTTGGCGTAAAAGTAGCGAACGTTACCGGCTTCCAGTGAAAAATCACCGTAGATAATATAATCGTGGATTATGAATCACTGTAGATAAGGCATTCAACACGTTCTCATTAAAAAGAGAATCCAAGGAAAATATAGTAAAAACAGCGCAAGCCAGTCTCATTTGTCAACTTCCTAGCATTACATACACCGTCTACATCACTCGAGGAATGGCCGACTTTTTATACATTCCACTTTTTCCGGCGCACACTTTAATAACTCAAAATGAAAATACGCTGTTAAAGTGTTGCGTTTTCGTCGCTCTACGTGTTTTTAGCTGTGTAGATAGGCCCAGTTGATAATAGGCGAGGGATTCGTGTTTGATGTTGTTAATATTCGGAATTAAGTTGACACGTTTCGTGCGTTTTGAGGTCAATGACAAATTACATTTGCGATATCGTTTTATAGTGTTTTTGTCACGAGTAGCTTATTGGTTGATAGAATCGTCATTTAAGTAAAGCGTAGGCATAATAGTCGCTACAATTATGTTGTCTGGCGTAATCTGGATTCGTGACGTGAGAGAAGGTAGAAGTTATGTAGGAATTAGCAGCAGACTTTTTAACATTTTAAAAAGAATAATTATTTCTTATGTTTACGCGAATGTTAGACATTGATATTAAACTTAGCGGTTCAATCCACCCTGTGAGCATGCAGACTGCTGAAACTTGAAACTTCGGTAAAAAATGATAATATTTAACAGTGATAAAATTCGAAAAATACTTTTATTTCGATTTTAAATTGGTTATGAAATTTGTATTCATAGTCTAATGTGGTAAAACGACGCTGTAAATATTATACTGTTATTCTACAGCATTAACAGTCCTGCTTAATCTAGTAACATCATTTACACCAGTTTCTTTTTTTAAATCCATTATCATATAACATCAATATTTTTTAAACTTTAACTGTGTATGACCGACCAACATGCTTAGTTATCAGCTTATGCAACAAACAGAAATAACCTGTACTATTTCCAATTACAATAACCGTCCCCAATGTATGATAACCTAACAAGTTTAATGAACAAAAACACTGCTTCCGTTTGCTAACCAGGTATCGAAGCGAAATGAAAGAGCGAAACTAGAATTGGCACTTCAATTAATCGAGTGTACTAGCATGCGAGTCAGTCTGTTTCCCATTACTGTATGAGTTCTGCAAACCCATTTAGTTTCTCTATACGTAACTATCATTTTTCGCTGCCGATTTGTTTTTTTTGTTTTGTATTTATAGATACGCACTTTTGGCAGGTTTTTGGGTAATTGACCTTTGTTTAAACTAGTTTTTTTCACGGCTCTGTCTGCTTGAAAAATGTTTTCCGAATTAAAAGTACGTTTTCATATTTATCCAGGATAATTTGCTTATATTTTAAGTAAGCCCTCTAGCTCTAGCATTAAATTGATGAAAACGGCATTCAATTTTATGCAGTCGTTTTTGCATGATGCGTGTTGAAACGTGCAGATGGGCTGACAGACAGACACAACTTCTAAAACCTACATTTTGACTTCTGTTTTTCGTATAATGGCCCGCATATTGGATTTTCTTCGATATCTACAATACCTAAACATTGGCTTGTTATAATTTTATATGTATAGATATACTTTATGCGACTCTGTTTCCCGTTACTGTATCCAATCGATTTCTATTTTTTGACTCAACTCTACTACTTGCAGGTAAATTTCACTAATATAATTAAAAGAATCAACCGCGACAGTTAGCGTCCAATCTTCCAATCGAAATATTTCGTATTTCGTAAAAGTGCTCAATAATTCAACCAGTTGATCGGCTAAATCCATTACAGGCTAACAGCTAAGTTTTGTTAAAAGTAAATAAAAATCTAAACAATAAAATAAAGTTCCAATACGGATGTCGGAATGAGCAAAATGTTTGGAGTCCATAGTACGGGCCATTTTCACTGAATCTTATTCTTTTTTTAAATGAATACTTACTCGATGTGTCACCTCACTGGTCAAACGATTGGATTCCTTTTATTTCCCTTACAGAATATTTCAAAGGAGCAATATAGCTGAGCTTTTCCTATAAAGGCTTTTGATTTTTGTTTTTATAATCGATTTCTTGTATTGAGAAATACTTTTATTTTATTGGCTGAGGATTGATTGGACTTGCTTTATGGATCTGGCAGTTCTATTTGGTAGTAATTGATCTATCTAAAGATTGAACATATGAGTAGCAGTAACTAATTAGTAGATTCTAAATTTAATTTTCTAGTCGACGTAATGCATAACTGATACAAGGTAATTTTTCTTAGTCACATTTCATGTCAAATCAGGACAGCACCATTAGCGCGATTGCCAGGTGTGTAAAACTTACGTATATTTACTTAAAAGCTATTATTTAATTCATTAAATATATTTGTGAACATGTAACACGCGACGCAGCAATTTCATAATTCACTATCATAATTGACCGCTGCCTTAATTAATCGCGAGTTGCGGTTGGTTTTCATAATACGTGGCTTCACTCGAAGGTCTTTATAGTGTTCCATCACGATAGTGGCTCATAATTTTACATTAATTATTATTACATACTAAAAATTGTTAAGGTTACACAGGGAAACATAAAGCGTCTTTATAATATTATGTGAACTGGCAGTATAATGATATCTATTTGAATGAGTGTATTGAATGATTAACAATGTACTGTTGTGGGGCTGTGTGCTATCTTGTTACGTTTCGACGCTTGCAAGGCAATCATATCTAAGCGACAATCCGTAAATTTTTAAGAGTGCTTTAAAGTTTTGATTTTAATATGAAAATTCATGACCATTCAACTTTTTATTTCATAAAGATGTAGTCTAATGTTATTAAAATTGTCCTAGACCTACAAAATCTAGATCAAATGACACAGAAAAAAAATGGCGATTCAAAATATATATAATTCATTTTCAGCATATTTGGCGCTTAAATATTATTGCCTTTCAAGCGTCGGTTTGTATTCGGACCTGCTGTATATTAAAAATATATGAGTTGGTATTCTACTGCAAACCTAGTTTACTTTCACCCCCTAATCACGTTTATTCTGCTGTGCAACTCTGCCAGGGCCACCCGAAGCCCAAGAAAAATGGCGTGGGAGTGCGAGTTTTATGTACAGGGTCATTTTTACGTTGCGTTACTAAATGAAACCACATATCCGTCTTTACCTCTGCTATACTTGTGTTAAAATCATCCAAAACTTGCGAATATTTTCATAAAAAAATGTCGATTTTACTTTACTAGTTGTTCGATCATTTTGTAGCTTAGTACGAATATGGGGTGTTCGTAAGTATATTCCTGTCTGAAAGTGTGATGTTGGCGCTGCGACAAGCTCTCTTAAAGTATTAGTAGGGGTTCGTTAGAGGTGCAAAAGTGAAATGGCTGTTTATTGATATTTACTTTATACAATTATATTTTACGTCTACGGTTACAGTAACTTACTGTAAAGTTTTATTTTCAAAAAGATGTGTATGTGGTTCCATTTAGTATCGTAGTGTCAAAATTACTTTTTACATGCGATATAAAATTCGTTTCTATATTTGTTAATAGTATAATTATTAATATTAAAGTCTCATCTAAATGTTGTTTATAAACAAAAAAAAAACCTTAATAAAGGAACAGAAAATAAAGATACAAAATTTTAATACACTACAGCGGCTGCATCGAAAAATTCATCCGTGAATTTCAAACGAAACCTCCTGAAATCTAGTGCTTCGAGATCAGACAGGTGAAGGCAAATAATTTGCTTAAAAATAAAACACGATTTTATATTTCGTTAAATTTCAATGAAAAATTCAGTCGGGCGCGGGAGAAACAAAAAAGAAATTCACTGGAGTGACACTTTAAAAAGCGTCGACGGTTGATTTTAGAAAAGCCTTTGTTTCTGTTAACCATACCGGGCCGTCCTCTCGTTGATTTAAGTACACAATAGAATCCCCCTTACGTTTCGACAATGCTCCGATAGCTTAGAAAATGTTCACAATAAAAATGTACAAGACAATGGGGAATTGAAAGGAAATGGAAGATATCATTCGCTCGCCAGGTTTTATATTCGATTTGTTTTTAATTTAACGTGAACACTTCGCTGAATCACCGCGTTTGGTACATTCACTAACTCTTATTTAAATTTAGTAATAGAAAATAATAATGAGAAAACTTATTCAATTTCATATTATTCATAATTTTTTTATTATGCTGAAGGCGTTGAAAAACTGTATTGAAATGAGATTGTGTACATTGAATAAAATAAACATTTTAATTTTGTAGATAGATACTTACATACCTAGATAGTATATAGATATACGGATTGCTCTCTTTCGTATAAACTTATAAAGTAATCCAATAAATGGAGATGAATAAAGCACAGTATCTTTCAACGTTCGCTGCCACGGCATAGATCTGCACAATGCTTGCTCACGCTTCATTTACCTCTTATGAAAATAACAGCGCCGATAGTGCGGGGCCTGTTGTATTTAATATTCTAGAAAATTTATAACCTTTTTTCTAAAGATCACGCAAACGATTAATGATAAAATAACAGACGTTAAACCATTTAGAAACATGCATAAATTTCACCTGTTGTTTAATTCTAATAAAGAGCGCACTTTACGGCTTCTGTAACTGCTGCTACCATCAATTTAATTTATGAGTCGGTAAAGAAGAGTAATTCGGCTTATTAATTTTGCGCGGGCGCGTTCCAAGGTGCGGCTTCACGGCTTACATGACTGGGGCTCTTTAATCACGTCTCTGCGTCACGGAAAAAGCCCTATTATTCATCACAGAACCACTTTGACGTTCCATTGAAATTTTGATATCGAGATCGCTATCAATCGTTCCCGGTTCGGTATTTTTCAAATTGAATCCTATTATTTTCGTATCAATGCATTTAAATAAGATTCTATTTGGTTTAAAAAATCGTGAACGTTCGAGTGTAACTGCTGAATTGGCCATCCAGTAAGCCCCTTATCGGCTGTTTCATTCCCCTTTCGTAAGAAATATGCGATTTTGTACGTCACTTGGGAACGTACAATAAGATTGTTACCTATTTGAATAGCGTGTTAATTTATCAATAAAATGACCTATCAAGTAACTGATAGTTTTTAATTTTTAATCAGAAGAGAGAACTATCAAAACTGTTATTATTCTTCTTTATATAGAAAGTCTCGAAGTTTCTTGAGGAATAAACAAATGCTCGCTATGTAAGTCATCTTTACATATAGAAGAGGAAGCAAGAGTTGCCTTCGAAGTATTTGTTATAACTATGTTTGTTGATAATCACAACGAGAGACGTCTAAGTTATTTTTAAAAGACAAACGTGGCTGTAATTGATTCTTCTACTTAATAGTACGGCACTGAAAGTTTACTTCACCGACAGTCACGTGTCTAAAAATCTCATACTATTAAGGTCTGACGCGTCAGTCAAAAAGGATTTCACTTTATGTATCTACATATGTAATAGTAAATATTTAATCCTGTTTTTGAAAAAATAAATACCATTTATTATGTCACTATCAATGGCGAATACTCCATATAACTCGACTCCTGCTGGCTTTCCTTTCGTAATTTTGGTAAATATTATAATTATTAGAACGATTTGCAGATCTCATTTATGCATATTAGTACCTATATCATGTTGTGTTGGTTTCGCTTTCAGAAAATTTCACACTTCACTACTGGTTACTAATTATCAAACGTATTTGTTATATGAAGGCCATCCTATTTTTAATATTAGAACAATATTTAACTAGAACAACAGTGCCTTAGCCTACTCGGAGCCTCAATTAAAATTCTAAAAAGCAACCAATCCTTTTAACGGAATTACAAAAGCTTTAATGAAAGTTAGTTTTTCATGTGGTTGAAATGGTTCGTGATTCGTATAGCCCGTTAGTCGAAGTTTTTCAATTTAAAATATTTTATAATGTACGCAGGTGTGTGCATGAATACTCGTAAACTTTTAATTGGTAAAGCTTGGGTACATTTAGTGGTAGGTCTCTCATATGTGAGAGTCCGCCTGGGTAGGTAACTAGGTACCACCGCAATGTCTTTTGTCGCCAAGCAGCAGCGTGTAGTCATTTGTGTCCGGTTTGAAGAACATCGTAACCAGTGTAACTACTGGACATAATAAGACTTAACATCTCATGTCTCAGGATGGCGAGCGCAGTGAAATACCAAACAATACTTTGTAATACAAGGTGTTGGATGGTGTTTCTTCTGTTTATGGGCGGTCGTATCGCTTACCATCAGACGAACGGCACGCACGTCTCGTCATTCAAAGCAATAAAAAAACGTGATAGGTTTTGGTTCACGCGATGTAATGTTCGCTTTGTTTAGCCCACGTCGTTACGTGCGCCTTCCTAGTTAAATGTCTAAGTGAAAAATTGCACGCTACGGTTAAAAGGTTAAATGGGAGTGACCATTTATTCTTTCTGAATCGTAGCTTAAACGCTTCGTGTAAATTTAAAAAGGTTTTACATTTAATGTTATTTCTTTTAAAAGAGATCGTTTGTGTTCGGATTTACGTTTCGTTGAATGAAATTCACGTTGTTTTTACTTTTAAACTGCTGGACGTTTATTTTGTATTGAGGAATATTGCATTGCGGGTTTTGATTTTGTTAAAAGTTCGTTGTTTTTAAATTCTATTTTATCTAAATATATAAACGTGATACTCAAAATTCACATTTAAAAACTTCAGTAAAAAATATATTTTTTTGTCATTCAACCGTTTATAATATTTAAGATTAAACTAAACTAATATGATAGAATCATATTTAGTTCTTTAAATACATTTTTAAAATCTAGAGCGTTGTACCTAGCAAAAACAAGTCCTCCCGATCAAATACATTTGTAAAGCTTTAATTTCGAAGGCAACACGCGTTCCGCAAACATAAACCGCGATTTCGCGAAACTTGTCGATAAATCGTGGCTGGACCCGACTTGCTTCGATAATATTATATCTGACGTGAAATTCTGTTATTAATTACTTTGTCAAGAAAATTTTGACACAATATTAATAATAAATAATTTAGATGTACTATAAGCTTGTGCATATATATTGTTTAACGATCAAATTGCATTTTTAATTTTATTAAAGTTTAAAATATATTTGTGCTCTGACCGATGATCGTTATATGATCAGTCCATATTGACTAAATCTTGTATTAAGGAGATTCCTAACACATAAAAAGTCGTAGTTGTATGCGAATTTTATCAATATTATATGCCTGCAGCTCCGACCGCGTGAAAATTTTTTTTCGGGAGAAAATTTTACCGGGATAAAATGTAGCCTATAGCACTTAGGAGTAATGTAGCTTTCAATTAGTGAAAGAAAATCAAAATCGGTTTAATCATTTTTGAGAGTAGCACGTTCTCGAAACAAACTATAGATTTATATATTAGTATAAATTTTAATATCCGATACTGAATATAATAAAATCTACATTTTAATATATATTTAATAAATATGTAACGTATTTTCGAGAAAACATGTAGCAGGTCTTATATTGTATCGTCCCGAGGGGAAACCTCTTGGCATTTTGCCTTAGCTCATTATATTCGTAGTTTGTAGCTTTCGTCGTCCAACTATTTTAATTTTATGTTTTATGATTATTATGTTTGGCGTCCCTCTTGTAGTAAAATTAAGCTTACCTTTTACTGTTAGTGTCATAAAATGATCTTATTATTGTTTATATGATTCTGGATTATTAATATGTATATGTATTTTTGTAAGTTATTTGTTTGTATATTTTACGCATATAACGGTATATTTAGATAAAAAGCCGTAAATAATGTAGGTAGAGCAATTTATGAGTGAATCAAGCCATCAAAGTGATTTGTAATGCAATTGGTAATCAAATTGTATGTTTGAACAGCGAATATGCGAGTGAGAGATACTTAATTTCCTTCATTTTTAGATAAATCTTAAAGCTACTAACATTGCTTCGATATAGATTTTTATAAGAACACTGTCTCTTGCTTGCGGCTTCACCCGCCTAAAATTCAATTTGTTACAAACCAAAGCGTTCATGCGTACCTACTTCGTAGCAAAGTTCATTAAAACTGTTCAGAGCTAATCTTGAAACCAGTAACTTTAGCCTTATTCTTGTCCAGTTAAACACCATAAGAATCTGCTAAATCTTATCTAAAAACGAATTCACAAAATTCAATTAAAAACGTCAACATCTAAATCGTAACTTAAGCATCAACTGAAATCGTAATGAACCAACAAAAACCAGTAAAGTTCAACATTGTAGATTGCAGCTTGCACTTTATTTACAACAACAAACTACCGAGCTGTGACATTTATAGAGACGATTGTGTATTTATGTGCTTTTAATGGCACAGAACATTACCCGACGCGCCATCGGACGCGTTAGCGAAAGAAAATATTGCGATTGTTGTTATTTATGCCGAATCTCGGGGAGTCTTGTTTCAGGTTGTGTATGGTTTACATTTTATTTTACATGTTTAACTAGATTGTAGTGGTGTTATCTTTTACCAGATGAAATAATTTACTAATATATGAAGGTGAAGATATAATAAATAAGAGTTTGTTTGAACGCGCTAATCTTAGGAACTACTGAACCGATTTTGATTTTTTTTTACTAATAGGAAGCTACATTACTCCTAAGTGATATACTTTTGTCCCGGAATAAATTGTTACGCGGGCTGGGCCGCAGCGGAAATCTAGTAGTAGATAATTTAAATTACCAATGTGTTAGCAATTAATCTCCATTATAAGTACGTAGTAAAATTCATAGTTATGTTTAACTTCAGTCTATGTACTATATATATCTATATATTTTATATACTTTAGTGTTTAGGATGTATTGAAAAAGATATTTCGTAAAGGATAAATGTAAATAAAAAGATCTATTCTTAAGGATTAGTTTCGTCTTCCATTGTACCAATACTATTCCTTATTATCTAAGAATACCTACCATAAATATATTTATTAGATGACAAGTTAATATACTTCACCGACTCACCTTTCCTTGAAAATTTCAGTTAAGCTAAAAAAGTTAGTGCTCTGGAGTTTTCAACTTTACCTATCTTTTGTAATAAGCACGAGTTGAAATACGCGGCGAGCAAGGTCTGCATTTATTTTCGTTTGTTGAGAAATTTCCGGACCCTTGTTAACGAAGATACGGGAATCGTAAAACAACTGTATGTATTGATACTTGGTTTTTATAAGCGAGAATTCGGGTTATATTTTGAGGTTCAAGATGTGGGATAACGAAGGTGGTATCGATAATTGGTTATGATTTATATAACGTCTTGACCGGGAAGATATAGGGCTGTAGTTTTTTCCGTTTGGGGCTATGTAATGGATAATATACGGCTCTGTGTAATATCAACTTATTTCGTATTACATACATCTATGAGTTATGCGTATATTTTTGTATTGGAATAAATGATTTGAGTGCTTGTATTTTTTATATTGGAGAGTATGTTTTCAATACAATTATATTTCACTAAATGAGTTTAATGATAAAAAAGTTAATATACGTATTTTCAATAGTATAAGCGGCGATAGCCTAGTTGGGTGTGGAACGGACTGCCAAGACGAATGTCCGCAGGTTCAAATCCCAAAGGCACTCACCTCTGAATTTTCTAAATAATCATGTGTGTATTCTTTGTGAATTTATCGTTTGCTCTAACGGTGAAGGAAAACATCGTGAGGAAACCTGCAAATCTGAGAAGTTATCTATAGGAATTTCGAAGGTGTGTGAAGTCTACCAATCCGCAGTAGGCCAGCGTGGTGGACTAAGGCCTAATCCCTCTCAGTAGTAGAGGAGGCCCGTGCTCAGCAGTGGGCAAGTATATAATACAGGGTTGATATTATTATCATTATTAATAGTATTGTCCATAAACTTGAATAAAATAATAATTAAACAACAGATTACAAAAGTTTGATTACCAAAATTCACACAACAGCCCAAATACTCCAAATAAACAGTTTATTAAGAACGAGTGGGTGAAATAAAATTGTTCTTGTAAGAACATTATCTTGTACCTAAACAACAGTTTTGCGTCTGGGGTAATGAAAGTTTACGGGCTAGCTCTGGGCTGCACCCTTATCATGATGTACGGGGATACAAGGCCTAAGGGCGTTGGCGATAGTCTATTCGGCTGGGTTTAAATTTTGGACTTGGTAGATATTTTGATAAGTATTTGCTACATCATTGTAAAGTAAAAAAAAAAATATGTTATTGGATTGACTATTCCCGGATTTCATATCTTTTAGTGTAAAAGCTTATTTTCGGATTGGAAAATGTATACTTATAAATTCAGTGTCAGTGAAAATCCTATTGAAATCGGTAGTCATTTCGAAAACTATCCTTAACAGAGAAAAAAGTTTGATTAGGTGTTTGCTATAGGTAGTTACTGTACACATATATATAATATATAAAGCTATAATAAATAAATAATATGTAAAGCTGAAGAGTGTGTCTGAATGCGCTAATCTCAGAAACTACTAAACCGATTATGTTTTTTTTTTCACTTATAGGAAGCTACATTACTCCTCAGTGCTATAGGCTACTTTTTAGGCGGGAAAATATTAAACTTAGAAAATCTTTTCCACGCGTGCTAAGATGAAAGAAATAATTATATAAATGTAGGAAAAGCAGTAAAAATATACAAGCCGAAAATACTTTAATTTTATTTACATGGTCAGCAACAAGCTTTTAATTAAAACAATTATAAATATTTATATCATTAACAACGACAATTTAAACATTTATTATTCAACAAAAATGAAATTCAATCACGTCATGAAATATTGAACGTATAGGAACAAATTTAAATTCTGTTTCACCATGAAAAATCAGTACGATGATGTGTTTGTTCCGAAATTAATAAAATTTCCATACGATTTGTCGAATCAAATAACAATCTGTGTGGGGCGTGATGATTACGGTTTTCAAAAAGGGAGCTGCCATTTTTGAAATGTTTATTCCACGCAGAAATATTGTATTTATTTTTTGTATGTGTATACCAGATTTAATAATTTAAGGTGTAACCATATTAACTATCGTGTTAATTGTGACGAAAAGTAAATCGAGCCACGATTAATATATAGAAGCAAAGCAATTACTTTTAATTTTTTAATAGTAAATTGTAATATACGATGTTTATTTATGACTTTCAAAATAAGTAACCATTATTAGTCATAATGTGTTGGTTATTATCTATTTTTTATATTTAATTTAATCTCATTCATATAAAGAATTTTTACAGTAACTACACGTTGCTACACCATTTTGGAAACCGATAGAAACTCCGCAGTTGACGCCAATTTCGATATTAAACTACGTATTTCACTTTATGACACCAATAAATTCGCACCTGAATTAATCGCAGCGACTGACTGACGTGCAATCGAACCTGTTAAATCGTGCACAAAATACGTCTCTAGTCAGATTGGGGCAATTAATGAGGGTACCGGGGTACCTCGCAAGGACCTTTACAATCTAGTGCGAACATAAATTGTGATAGGGGGCTTCGGGGCTTGTTTAATTTCACGAGTGAATAAATCCAAATGTTAATACCTCCGAGACCGCTGCGTAGTGACGGTTCCATCTGTCCTGAACATAAAATTCGACTGCCCTCTACAAAAATTGTGAGTTCAACTAAAATAAACAACATTACAACTTATTTTGATAGGTTTATTTGAATATTTGATGTTGAAAATGAGAATTTTGAACGTGATGTATGGATTTGTGAATGTTAGAATATGTTGGTGACGATATCATTTAAAATTGAATTGTATTCTCTTATAAATAGTGTAACGATTATGGACTTTACGGCACTCAACTTACGAATCAATAAGAGTAATGCATTCCCAAATATAGTTTTGAAATATAGTGTTGATACTGCTTGAAGGCGGCCGCGACGCTTACCGTCACGCAATTTGCCCAAGACCCTGCGATGTAAAAAGATCTTATATAAAAAAAGCACTTAAAATCCACCGATAATACTTCTTAATATGCCATTTAAATTCATTCACACTCAGCAGGTCCGTAACAATCCATAAGGAACATGTACCTCACCATAATGGCTCAACGTGAGACATTGTCATAATAATGGCGAAATATAATGGGGCTGACGAAACGATTCGCAACGCTGAATGGTATCAGAAATCATGGTAATACGAACGAAGGAAATACGCCGGAAACGCTTTCTGAATAAATAATAAACGTATTCAACTTTTTGCGTGTTAGGAAATTTATTATGACGCCATGTTGGAGCTGGTTTACACGTAATTATAATTATGGTATATTCGGGAACAAGTCGGCAAGTTGCGTGTTAGGGCAAAGTATCGCAATCAATAACGTACAGATTTATTTATGTAATACATCAATGGCGTACTGTTATATTAATTGTATTATTAAGGCGTTGCGTATGATACTAATAGTTGCTGAAGTTGCTGAACCGTTTGCGCGATGTTCTAGCATAGTATATGTTTTTTGCGCCGATCCCATACGTAAAATAAGGGTGAATTATATATTTAGTGCATGAGTGAATTCAAGTGTTACATCAGAATTACCTTATTGGTGTTATTAAATTAATAAAATGTTGATTTAATAATGCCAGTGACGTCATCACGCTATTAGTTTTTATTTTACCTTAAATTTTAAACTAATCCTACTAATACTATAAATGCAAAAGTTTGTGAGGATGGATGTATGTATGTATGTTTGTTCCTCTTTCACGAAAAAACTACTGAACGGATTTGGATGA
The DNA here is from genome assembly GCF_014839805.1 of Manduca sexta. Classification (NCBI taxonomy): domain Eukaryota; kingdom Metazoa; phylum Arthropoda; class Insecta; order Lepidoptera; family Sphingidae; genus Manduca; species Manduca sexta. The sequence continues at coordinate 4,574,869 of NC_051136.1, forward strand.
AACTTTACAGTAATATTAGTTATACATCAGAATAACACATAGGCAAAAATTTTTAATGATTTTTTGTAATTTGGTCATAATATAATGATACATATCAAGTAAGTCGGAGAAAATGCTATCTTGGCGCATGCTGCCTAAACCGTTGGAGTTAGTCAAAGATAATGTACCGTAGGATTGTTTGTCTTAAATATTTTTAAATAAAAGTCCGCTACAGCATGTATCTACCTTTTATTTGGAAGCCACTATGACCAAAATAGCGAGCCATAAATATAGTAAAATCGGATACTTTTTTTACAATGCACAAGCGGGAATTTTATCCCGGAAAACTGCTTCACGCGGGCTAAGTCACGAGCAAACAGCAAATAATATAGCCAATAGGCCAGCGTTGAAAGGCTTATTTAGTATACAGTGTATGTAAAAAAAATAATTCATTCGAACACATTTTACGCAATCTGAACACTGATAATATACCCTAACTCGTTTGATGACTCATTCAAAGCCAGTCGACCGGTATTCGATCATAGGCAATCAATGCGAACATTCTAAATATTGAAAATTCAGTGAACATTATAATAGAGAATCACGAACGAAATTAAATTAGCTTTAGGGTTAAAGATGCTATTATGAATGGGAACGCTTTGCGTGCCATTGGCTCGGAAAAGTCATGAACGACACAAAAGTAAATTTAATTCGTTTTGTAAATCGTTTTTTTCATTGATTGAATTTTTATTTAAATTAAATTTTAGTACTTTTATTTTTATCTCAATGGGTGTATATATTATTGCTATCGAAGCACACACATTTTACATCGAGAAAAATATAGTAACTAAATTGGCTTGACTGATTGACGAATCAGTCAAGCAAATTTAGTTCGGATTTTATGAATATACATATCTATATATATTCATAAAATCCGAAACTATGCTAGTTACTAGACGGTAACTACTCATAAAAGTGTGTACATGTATATCTGCACAAAGAGTGACTTGAAAATCGTTAAACAAATTCAACCGGCACCGTAAACAGAGGCCAATGTAAACTCGGATAGGTAAAGCTACCTAATATAGGGGCATGTGATTGGCCTCGGGTATCCGCGCTGTTTGATTTCGTTTTCAATATGACCAAAACAATATCGCTATATTGAAAAGCGACCAAACTACATTGCAATACAATACATACTCTTATTGTATATTTATTCGACGACTTTTCCTACTGCCTCGGTGGAATAGTTGTATTGCATGTCCGGTACAATAGCACTCTGAGGTCCTGGGTTCGAATCCCGGGTCGGGCAAAGTGATATTTGGGTTTTTCTGCTCAGTATCAGCCCGGAGTCTGGAATTTGTGCCCGATATGGCGTTAGGCTCGCCCCCTATCACATCATGGGACGGAACATACTTGGCGAAAAGTGGGGGTGCCCTAGTTGCGCCTCTGCATACCCCTTCGGGGATAAAATGCGTGATGTTATGTTATGACTTTGCCTACTGTCAACTTTTACCACGTATTTTCGGATAATGAGTATTTAAAGGTCAACCTGGCAATATTTAACTGTGGTGGTTTATGTAAAATAATTATTTGGAATTTATAATGTTGAGAACTGCATTGAATATGTACATTAATGGCAACGTATGATGATTTTTTTGTTGTTTTTTGATGAAACGTAAACGTTGTGTGGTTGTAAAAAATGAAGTTGTATTTTTTAATTGACGCGAGCGGTTCAAAACGATTTTTGTATTGAGATATATTTAAGTACTGTCAGCCACAAAAGTAGCTGAACACATTAACAACTACAAAACGCTTCTACACGTTCACTTAAATTTTATAAAGTTGGTTTTATTGTAGAAAAAAAACGATTGTTGATACGAACACAAAAGTTTAAATGTGATTTAAAATTTTGAATTTGTCCAGATATTTTTCGTGCTGACTGTAATTAATTCATTTTCAATGTGACTAGTAAGCAATAAAATTCATATTCAATGTGACTATTAAGGCTACATAATTATTGGAACAAATCACTAAACGGTATTTTCAGTTATTAACGTATTGCACATATATATGGTTTCAGTCATATGCAAGTTGCCAAATCAATTGCTACAACAGGCTTTATTTCAAATTATATAGAATTAAAGTTTGACCATAGCACACATCTGTATTGTATATGGAGCTCTATGTAAAATAGTTCTCTATTCAACGAGGCACACAGCCGAGGCCGCGCAAAACAAATAAACGCAAACGTAGTTTCAAACAGTCCATAATTGTGATGAGTGCGTTTAACAATATACAATTAACATTTCAAAATAACTTGTCAGTCTGAACAACGTGACAAGGGCTTTGCAAAATCTCAATGCATTAAATGGATTTAGTTTGAATTAATTATGAAATCGGTTTGTTTGATGGCTTTGTTTATTAACTTATGTTTGTAATGTCGAAATAAAACTGTTAGACGAATTTTACCGTAGTTTCTTATATTATAAATAACTAAATTTCTCCCGACGTTTCGATGAATTTGCTTGTAATGTTGTTCGGTGTTTCGGAAAGGCGAAAGAATATTTTTTTTTATACACAAACTATACATTGGCGGAATTAATTCTTTAGGCACTATCTCCCAGTCTTTGAGTGATATTAAGAAGAAAATGTAAAATTCAAAATATTTTTTATACAAAATATTGTGATTTTGGCTATGCTATGATTATACTGCTGTATATTTTTTTATAAAAGTTTCATGTTTTCACCACTAGGCTTTGCTCGTAATTCCACCCACGACACGGTCTTTCACTCCTGTAAAAGAAACTTAAATCTTGATCCAGGAGTTGTACCAAAATTTCATTTAAATGCACTCTCATAAACATTCAAATATCTTTAGAGATTCGTATTTATTAGTAGAAAAGAATCTGACAAGATTGCAAATGTAAGTCGGTAGTACTTGTAATATAAACCTTACTGATATGAAGATACATACTAATAGGAAAAAGAAAACAATATTAACACAGGCGAATCGAAGTCGCTCCGCCATAAATACAATCACGCTCGCGGGCCAACGACTAACAATGGCCGGTAATGAATAATTCAAAATGGTAGATAAGGCAAAAATGGAAATCCAAGTCCAAAAGCTAAATTAAAAGCGCAGTCCTCAAGAAATAGCCCCTTGGTAGCGATTGAGAAATAAAAGTAAAAATATTTGCATAATTATCAAGGTTAAGGGGTTGCAAGTTGTATTAGAAATAAGTCTTTATGTTTTAGAAGTTCATATGATAAAAAGATTTTTGAGTCTTTGATTGACATATGTGACACATCACACCTTCCGTGTATTCCGTCTCATGATATGATAGGGGGCAAGTCTATCGCCATTTCGCGTACAAACACCCTCCGGGCTGATACTAAGTAGAAACCTAATACCATTTTACCTCACTCGAGATTCGAACTCGGGACATGAGAGCAGTGGTCGGAATACGCATGCAAAACGTCTACGCCACTGAAGCAGTCGCTTTAGTTTAAAATGTAGGTAATCGATTTGCCTAGTCATTAATGGTAGGCCCCGTATCAAGTATGCGAAAGTACGTTGGTGATCGATTGCTTTATTTATTCCACTAAATGATAGAAAAAACGCAAATAATCCACGTCTGATGATGGCCAGTGTCCTCCGACGTTATCAATATGTCCTATAATAAATTAAGTACAATGATCAACCACATTGGCCACGAATTTAAATTCCGAACACAAAATATACAATAACAGCTATATCGAACCCATCACAAATACATACACCACTAAACAAGTGTTAAGGTAAATTGATGTCAGTTTACACGATATTAAAACTCTTTTTCATTAAACATGATGTACGAGCTGACACGGCTCTAATATGCGGATAATTTTAGCTCGATATAGACCGAATCTGTCATGTCTATGACCTAAATCCATGAAAGTAGGTGACCTCCGCCATCTTCATTTTTGCGACAGATTTTCAGGTTTCGCGTATGTTTTCGATACCTGCATTCGATCAGTACGGACAGATTGTGTTTCAACTAAATTTTGTAACAGCTAAATTATTCTGTATTGAAACGTAATTTAAGTATTTGGAACTGATTTAATAGAAGGCTCTTAATAGACACAAAATAGAATTGTGAATAAATATGAAGGCATTTATTGTTATGAAGCCACTATAATTTTCTATTTTGAATATGATAAATATACAAAATATGTAATGTTGCGTTTAACTTTTATCGGAGTTTAAATATAGCATTATTAATCTTTAATAATATTATAAAGCTGAAAAGTTTGTTTGAACGCGCTAATCTTTGGAAATACTAAACCGATACTGATTTTTTTGACTAATGGGAAGCTACATTACTCTAAAGTGCTATAGGCTTTTTCATTCTGTGAAAATATTTATCCCGGAAAAACTGTTTCAGGCAGAAGCTTTATGCATATTTTTGTATAATTATAGATTGTATTTTGCATGGCATAATTATAGAATATAAATAAATAAAAAATACATTAATAATTTTATGAACGTTTTTAAATCGCACTATAAACTAAATCCATTAAACCGGTTTCTAAGCAGCCGGTTCAAATCAACTCCGCGCCGTGGTTTGTGTACGGGTGTTAATTATGAGGGGCTAAGGCTCGCGTGCGTGGGGCCCGCGCAATTATGCTAATCTTATTAGTTAATCCACTTCGCCGTGCACTTTTATACTGCACCACTGAGCGTTTTTTATTACCACGTGTGTAGGCATTAACGCTTTCAATAAAGTGTTTTGTGAAGTCATAAAAGCAATATAAACGATTGTGTGTGACATAATTAGTATGTTAGTAAGAGAGAATTTGTTGGTTTGTAAAGTTGTCGTTTCATATCATAAAACCTCACAAGTATCTCCAATAAATCATGTTCAATAAAATCAAATGATAGAGTATAATCCAATATGGTTCCCGTACAAACAAATAACCGTCAAATCAAAGGTAAATCAAACGAATCACTACGAAACATCTTCAATACAAAGAAACAATTTTTTCAATCGGCCAACTTTTACGACACAAAGAGTAAGTGCGGATTTACAGCGAAAGCTCCGCCTTTCAAACTTAAGAAATTTCACTTAAGAAACAAAAGTACTCTAATAAAAGAAGAACAATCATAAAAAGGAGATGTAAGAAGGCGCTTTGTTGAAAAATCGATGATTCCAGTCGCATGTCGTACACGTTATGTACCTTTGCAATTCACCTTGCCAATTCCAGTTAGGATGTAATACGCTTGTATTTGCAAGTTATCTGGTGATATTCTCCACACTGCTCTTGCATTCCTTCTTTCTAATATCAGTAAGTGGTAACGCCAAATTGACACCATTTTTCTGCAGTAAGCGTAAATGGTCTAGTTTAGCCAGGTTGTTATTTTCTAAGAAAACAGCCTGAACTGACAATTTATCTCTTGATTACATATCTAACCATGAAATCGAGGTAATAATTGTCATTTCATTGATGCGTTTATTAATGTCAATAAATCTTAACTTTATGTCTAATCAAATTCTTGTCCATAATAGCCGTTGTGTGTTTATAAGCAGTGGACTATGCAACATTTTATTGAATTTAATTTTTTTTTTGTTAGATAATTTATTTTTATAATTACTTAGTTATAGAATATAGTTGTAAGTTATTATGTTATTATAGTTCCGCCAGACGAATTGGGTGTAACCTGTAATGGCTGTGTGTTGATGTAAATAAATAAATTAGGTGTTCCTATTTATAATTTCCACAACCAAGTTGGCTATGGCCGCTGTCTGCCGATCTGCTGAGATGAATGTCCGCAGATTCAAATCCCAAGTGCACACCTCTGACTTTTTTAAAATTACGTGTGTATTCTTAGTGAATTATCACTTGCTTTAACGGTGAAGGAAAACATTAGACGTTCTCTATAGGAATTTTTATGCAGGTGTGAAGTCTGCTAATCTGAACTAGGCCAGCGTGGTTTACTCGTACCCCAGTAGTAGGACAGTATATAATACAGGGCTGATATTATATATTTAAAGTTTTGCCTACCATAACACTATATCTTTGATTCTTTTCTTTCTTTAGGTTGGCAGTGACGGTTATCATCATCGTTTGCCTATTTTATAGTCAAAAAAGTTATAAAATTTGCAGAGCCCAGAGTTTCAAAACCCTATAAATTCTTCATAACCTTTCGCATCAAAACAGATCCATAAATACTCATTGACTTACAAAGTAAAAAATATCTGCACCAACTGGAGATCAGACCGCAGCTAAATCCAAACCCGCAGATTAATTAATGAGGTCAATTAGCATGTGATTCGGTCACCTCTAGTGCGGGTTAGGACACCCTTGTGTCTAAATTAAGCTGCGTTCGGTTTTAGATTGTTGCGTCTTTGTCATCTGGCCAAATTACCGAATTCTGATGATTAAATATTGTGTTAATGGTAACTCGTGGAATAAAGCTTAAGGTTGCCTCGTTATTTGTTTGAGCTATCTTTGTTGTAGCAGCAACAAAGATAGCTCAATAAATTTAAAATATCCTTTAGTCACTTTTGTGATGTAATCAATAATTTATTCTTTAATTAAATAAAATAGAGAGAGTTTACCTATGAAACTATTACAATGAAACTTTATAAGCGGCGATAGCCTAGTTGGGTGTAGAACGGACTGCCGAGACGAATGTCCGCAGGTTCAAATCCCAAGAGCACACACCTCTGACTTTTCTAAAAAATCATGTGTGTATTCTTTGTGAATTTATCGTTCGCTTTAACGGTGAAGGGAAACATCGTGAGGAAACCTGCACGTCTGAGAAGTTCTCTATAGGAATTTCGAAGGTGTGTGAAGTCTACCAATCCGCACTAGGCCAGTGTGGTGGACTAAGGCCTAATCCCTCTCAGTAGTAGAGGAGGCCCGTGCTCAGCAGTGGGCAAGTATATAATACAGGGCTGATATTATTATTATACTTAGTCTGGCCATAAATACTGTTACACTTAATTATAAAAAAATATTACATTTGAATTTCGAATCTGTCATTTTTATACGATTGTTCATTGTGTTTTCTCATTTTGGCGCCAATACATTGTAAAATATTTTGCGATATTAAAATGGTGTGGGGTGATAAAGAGAACCGAATCGCTGTGATAGCATTACACAAAGTAGGTATGGAGCCAAATGCAATTTTTAAAACTCTCCATACACTTGGTATTAGTAAAATGTTTGTGTACCGGGCTATTAATAGGTACAATGAGACCTCCTCTGTTTGTGACAGAAAAGATCTGGCCGTCCACGTAGTGTTCGTACGAAAAAGGTGGTCAAAGCAGTAAGGGAAAGAATTCGAAGAAATCCTGTCCGAAAGCAAAAGATTTTATCTCGGGAAATGAAGATAGCACCTAGAACCATGTCGCGTATTTTAAAAGATGACTTAGGACTTGCAGCCTATAAGAGACGCACTGGCCATTTCTTAACTGATAATTTAAAGAAGAATAGGGTGGTAAAATCGAAACAACTACTGAAGCGGTACGCAAAGGGAGGTCACAGAAAAATTTTGTTTACGGATGAGAAAATTTTTACAATTGAGCAACATTTTAACAAACAAAATGACCGTATTTATGCTCAAAGCTCTAAGGAAGCTTCCCAATTAGTCGACAGAGTGCAACGTGGACATTATCCGACTTCAGTGATGGTTTTGTGGGGTGTTAGCTATGAAGGAGTGACTGAGCCATATTTTTGTGAAAAAGGTATCAAAACATCGGCACAAGTGTATCAAGATACCATTCTTGAGAAGGTAGTTAAGCCCCTTAACATCACCATGTTCAATAACCAAGTATGGTCCTTCCAGCAAGACTCGGCGCCGGGTCATAAAGCTCGGTCCACGCAGTCTTGGTTGGAATCGAACGTTTCGGACTTCATCAGAGCTGAAGACTGGCCGTCGTCTAGTCCCGATCTTAATCCGCTGGATTATGATTTGTGGTCAGTTTTAGAGAGTACAGCTTGCTCTAAACGCCATGATAATTTGGAGTCCCTAAAACAATCTATACGATTGGCAGTGAAGAATTTTCCCATGGAAAGAGTGCGTGCTTCTATTGATAACTGGCCTCATCGTTTAAAGGACTGTATTGCAGCCAATGGAGACCACTTCGAATAAGCTTTTTATATTTTTAATTGTTTTATATTTATGTATTAAACTGACACACTGTAAAAGTAATAAATGTTATTTGCAGTTAACAATTTTCTTTTTTCTTTATTACAATATTTATGGCAAGACTAGGTATATTTAGATTAATTAAACCATGAAATTAGGATAATTGGTAACTCTGTAACCATTGCTTTGAGTTTTGACTAATTGCCATTGCCAGCAGAAGCTTAGTCAGCAGTTAATAATATCAGCCCTGTAATTTATACTGTCCCATTGCTGGGCACGAGCCTCCTCTACTAATGAGAGGGATTAGGCCTCTGTCCACCACGCTTGCCTAGTGCGTATTAGTAGACTTCCCACCCTCAGAATTCCTGTACAGAATTTCTCAGATATGCCGGTTTCCTCACAATATTTTTCTTCACAGTTAAAGCAAGTGATAATTCACAAAGAATACGCACATAATTTTAGAAATATCAGAGGGGTATGCTCTTGGGTTTTAAACATGCGGACATTCATCTCGGCAGTCCGTTCCACATCCAACTAGGCTATCGCCGCTTTTAGCCAGCAGTTGCTTAAACTAAATTGCTTGACTACTTTGTTGTACAGTAACTCTATGGAAATGAAAACTGAAAGCTCGTTTTGTGGCCTGTCTGTAATAGTTGCCGTTATGACAGGCGCCTACATAATCCCACATCCGCTATCCCACTGATGGTTGTTTCCCACTGAACGGAAATAATTCAAGCCACGAGAATTGCATAAATGTTAGACTCGAATTAATTCAGAGACTGGCGTAGAGCATCCAACGTTTTTATTAAAAAATTCAATTTGCTTTAGATACTACCGTAAGCGACGGCAGCTTCGGGCTTTGGATAATTTCATCCCGACTAATCCCGGTATCACTACTTACCTCGCACTGATTACACGGAAAAATGCGCAAGTACCTTTTCATATTAACGTTGGGGATATTTTACTGTAACCAAATGTATTTTTTATGTCGTTTTTACGGCACACCGGGAACTTATGAATTTTCCAAGATTTTTGTGGCATTCTATATTTAAGGTCCCTTTTATGTCACGTAAAATTCTAAATTTCTTCTTCTTCTTTAAAGCTAATTTATAGGTCTAAGTAAGTTTTCTTTGTTGTTTTTAATAACAATCGTAAAAACTTAAAGTAAAATTTACGTGAGCTGTAAGAACAAATCTAATTGCATTACGGCCAAGCGTAATCTGTTAGCATTTTACAGCATTGTAAAGTGTTCCAAACAACTTCATAAATCTGCAATAGCTTTCCATTCATGATTTAATTCTAAATAACATCTAAACATGACATGAAAATATGAGGAATCATAAAAATTCCATCCACGGCATATGATTCCAGGACACAGGGGAGTGTGACAGGACAATCCTCTTATTTCATTTGTCAGAGGGACGCGGAGATGTCCACGCGCGGCGCTGACAGTCCCCTGGCCGTTGACGCGTACACAGAATGGATCAAGAGTGATGTGTGTATCACTGACGATGCTTTTTTTATGAAATTGATTGAACGAGTTGGCGATTGCTCTTTCGGAATCGACTCCGGACGCTATATGTTGGCGTAGATTGAATTTTGCTCTTTCAAACTGAGAATTTAACAATTTTAAAATGTTTTCGAGTCCAGTTAACAAAAAAATTTATTGCTATTTTAATTGGCAGAGCGTTTAATAAATCCTATTTGATATTATTTTATTGCAAACATTGTTTTCGAGTGGGATACGAAAATATGTTTTTTCGAAAACTCAGATTAATCGGTCAAGAATTACGCAAGTTAATATATGTAAATATATATTATATATCTTATGCTACACTACTGGTTTACGGCTCAAGTTCTGCAGAAATCAAATCAATCAACAAATACAATTAGTCTTATTTGACAATGTCCTTTTCTACTTGTTTTTTTTAGAATCGATTTAGAAGTTTCATTGATACCCATACATACATATAAAGTTTACATTTCACCAATACTATCTCTAAAAATAAATCAATGTTATAACATTCCTCAGATTTTTAATAAACAAAATCATTAAAATCAATTGTGATTTAGGTCATGCCATTAGATCCATCTGCAGATTTATTACAAAACCAACAATAAACGAAAAATTCGCAACCCTCAATCCCTCTACTAACTTCGTTAAATCCACATCGCTATGTTAATGAATATACCGCATCGAGTTTCCAATTATCTGAAAGATCGTCATTCCACCTTACTGTTAGTAACCAAATGATCCTCTTTCAAGCCTCGATTATGAAATTTTGGTTAATTAGACTAATATAGACATTTTCAACGTAATAACCTTATATAGATATGAGCGTCGGTTTAATTGAGTATGTACATCTGATTGCTGTTTTTGAGTAGCTTATGTTTACTTCAGTGTGACTTAGAACTGTATAAGGTATTAAAGTTAACATATTGTAATCCGTCGCGTTTATTATCTGTTAGTATATATTATGGTATTTGGGTCAGGAAGTCCTGAATTAGGTTCCTAGGGAGAAACACCTTTATATGCTTTTATTTAACAAAAAATTCCTGGGATCGGACATAAGAGATTCATGTCAACTACGTACCTGGTATTTAAATCAAGATAAACAATATATCCTTTCTGCAATACTTGAAAGAGCCTTGCACTGATCCTGCATTAGAGTAGAATGGAGTTTGGTAGAAGAACATTATTTTGTCCTGAATTGGCTTCTGAGTCATTTAATTCCTTTTCATCAAAATTTTGATCATTACAAAAAAATAAATTTAGATTTACATTTTTTATTTATACGTCTACACGTGTAATTCATTACCATTATTTCTAATTCAATAACCTTAATACTACAAGTAAAGTATTTTTTCCCAGAAAGCACTCTTAATACCTCATAAAATTCATCTTCGAATATATCTTAGGAAATACAAGACAGGGTGTTTAAGGGTGGGTTGGGGTAGCAATTAACGCGCGTATTAACGTTGGATCAGAGCGGAGTATAATTTGATCGTAGTCGACTCAGGGGCGGTGTGAGTCGACTCAAGGGCGGCGTGAAGTCGACTCAGCCGCGTGAGGGATTTGCCTAAAGTCCCGAGAGACGCAGGCGTTTGAATCAAACGGTATTTCACCGTGATCATTGGTGAGCTTGAGGTTTATTATTAGATTCCCTGTGTTTATACAAATTGGTTTTTGGAAATTAAAAAATTCTTAATATAGTTATTTTTGTTGGTAACGCCGTAAGAATCTGAATATTATATAATTGTATGAACGATATCTTTACTAATATAACGGGATTGTTGGATATTTTATTTCTTTTATTTAAAATGCACAGAAGATACCATTATATTACGTTGTATAATTAATAAAACGTTCTAAGTTACTAAAAACGTATAGGTACAACTCTTCAAAATATTTTTTCTACAATTATGAACATTTAAAATGCACAAATTGACAAGTTTTAACATCGAAGATAATTCAGAGGTATTAATTAAACCGTGAACAAATTAAATCCGCGTACCGTTGCATTGTTTAATTCCATTAAGCTTACGTGTCATGTAAAGCAGTAATTTCGTTAAATAATTGTAACCGTTGTTCGTTTTATTAAAGCCATAGATTTCGCGGGTCGCTCGGGCGAAATTACACGAACATTATCTTTAAATTATTGCCGCTAATATGTCGGTGAGCAAGTCTCGCTCCCTGAATGTATCCGACACTGAATTTCACTGAAGCCTTACGTTCTCCCAGTTTGAGTACACTAAATGAGATTTACGGATTCCAGGCAGCGATATTGTTTTTAAAGTTATTGTTTCGAACGTCTCTCTTGATTATGTTAATTGAGTCATTAAGTTTGTGGATATGGAGGTTGTGTGACTCTGACTGTTATTGAATAGAATATTCAATATAGGTACTGAGTCTTAAGGCCGGTGACACCAACATAACCGTAATTTTTACATTATCATGTTAGAATAGTGAAGCAACTTTTATTGAAATAAGAAAAATCATTGACTACAAAAACACTTTCACAAATATTTCACCAACCTATGGACCAGTATGACTGTCAACGACCAATAGGGGACCGGCCTATGCTTGATTTTGTCCATTATTCTATATATAATGGTTAATAATATGAAAAAGAAGTACTCCTACGAAAACTGCATAAAAATTGGTTAACAAATGAGCGAGTAATTCATATTTAAAATATTGTAATGTGCAGAAGTGGGCGCGATGTGGGGATATCGCTACATCTCTTTCTTTCGCACGTGTCGTAATTCCCGATGACGTCACATGTGGATATTTCGTCTCTTTTCTGTTTCTTGTTAATTACCCCTTCCACCGAAATTCATAGACTTATAACTTGTTGCTTTTTTACCGGATTTTAAAAATTCCTTCTGTGTTATAATTTATATTATGTAAATATTTGATAAAAGTAAAGAACAAAAATGAGTCCGGTACCCTATTGCCCCGGTCTGTCAACGCTCAGTGTTTTTATAGCAAAAAGTGTCACAAACATCTTCACAATAATATTTTTATGCTAACAATCGGGACAAAAAGTAACCCATGACGTGACGTTTTATCCATGTTGCAAATTTCATCCAAATCCGTTCAGCGGCTTCGTTTTCTTTTAGCTACGTAGAAATATTCGCATTTATAATATTAGTAAGAAGTATGAAAAGATTAATATGTTTACAATTGAGTATTTATTAGATACATCATACGACTCAAACTTCCAATGCTTAGTATACAAATCCGCTTTAATCCAATATAAATAATAAACGTATAGCGAAGTTCTTTCCCGAATCCCTCATCAGTGCGAAGTTGTGAGTGCCGATTGGTGTAGCGGTGAGCGCGGTCGCAACTTCGCTCCGCAGTTGTATCGTGGACAAATCAAACGTTACAGTTTGATCGATAAATCAGGGATTAGAATTGTGGTATTTTGATTTCGAAGTGTAGTATCTACCGAGTTTTATGCGATCTGAGGTAATTGGTCAAATTGGTCAAATTCGATTTCGGAGTGCACTATGAGGTCTGATTAAAATGGTCAAATAATAACACAAAGTATATTAGAAAATCAAACTATCAATTACTATGCTCTTGAACTTATATTTTGTACATTAACTGCGTATTTAAAACAGTGAGTGGTACATAAAGACAGCCAAAACATTCTTAAGAAAATATTTTGGTTTACTGTAATAAGTATATTTATGAGTTTGTTTGTAAATTTGATTAGATTTTCTTTCTGAAATACTGAACTAAATAAAATAAAGTTTGACCATATAATATATTAAGGCCTTTATGTTTAGTTAAATAAACACAAACATACACTAACAAAATAGCCAATTTTTCCTTCGTATGCGTTACAAAATGTTTACATTGTACAAATAAGTACATTGTTTAAGTATTTACAAAGCGCACGTTATTGTGAAGTTAATGGAAGTTAGTTTCTCGTTAAAATACATTGTACTATTTGCGAATCATACATGACAGGAGCACTTAAGGCTTTCATAATGGAAGCACATTATAACTTTTTAAATATTTTTTTAAATTTAACATCTCACGTCTCAGGATGGCGAGCGCAATGGTACACAAAACAATACTTTATAATTCAAGTTGTTGCATGGTGTTTCTACTGTGTATGGGCGGCCATATCGCTTACCATCAGGCGAACGGCAAGCTCGTCTCGTCATTCCGAGTAATAAGAAAAAAACAACGAAGGGTTAATTTTGTAACGTATAACATAATATCTATAAAAATACTTGTTTATCTAGTTTTTTAAAGCAATCTTCTGAGAAGACTTCTCAGTGACGGCTGGGAGTCGTGGCGAGCGATGAACTTCTTCAGCGAGTGCATCATGAAGGAGAATACTGAGCAAGGTTGTGAGCAGAACGATCCTACATAATTACAGTTGCTGTGACTTCGTAGACTGATCACTGGAAGTCCTCGAATTGTATATCAATTAAAGCCCCTAGTGTGTTGGGTGCTCTTTTACGGTTCAAAATGTACGTTTTTTTTTTTATTTCATGAACATGGATTTCATACTAAAGTAACTAAACTATTAGGTCTAACAAAGACCATTTGTCATGAATTACAATGCGAATATTAGTTTTACAATTGATTGTATAGACAATCAATTGTAAAACTAATAAAACTAGATACATTAATAACATGATCAGAAGAACATCGAACAATTTAAAACAAAACTACAAATGTAAATAAAATTTAAACCCTCGGAAACGATTCTAGTTTGAGAATAGAAAAAGCTATTAAAAACGTATTAACAAACCGGGTCAAATCCAACCGCGGCGGACACCTGCGACCCATTACCAAGGAGTTAATTGCCCATTTTGGCCCATGAAACTATTGCACTACTCTAAGCAGTTTGAACGTCTCTTAACAGCTTTGCGAATGACTCGGGGCTGTAGAAGCAAACTTACCTTTTAATTTTTATAAAAAATATAAAGTTAATCTGTTTTGTCTGTGTTTATCGCTCTAGTAACAACTTTGTAACTTAGTGCATTGAGCAAATGCTAATTAGAATTTAGTACATTATCCACCACATGTTAAACCTACGTCATATCACTTCAATTCACTCTAAAATCTACTTCATAAGGTTTCACTAAATATAACATTATCATCGAACTGGACATTACAAAAGCAAAATACGATGAGGGATGGAAAAGAAATATGGAGTAAAAGTCAAATATATTAAAATCAAGTCTGAATTTTTAAATCAAATATTTATAATTATCGCGGTAAATTTTGGTTATATTAATTGGTCTCGATTTTTTTAAGTGTTAGTTGAAAACAAACAAATGAGAATGACATATCCGATCGATAAGTCTATCGCTTGGATACGTCATTCCAATTCATTTTTTGTTTTCTATTAGCGTCAACTATTCTAGAAAATGTCTTGTAATTTATAACCTAAAAGCCACTAAACATAAATGCATTTGGAATCTTAAAGTAAAGTGTAAAAAGTTCTTCATTACACCCTCATGTAGACTCGACGTGATCATTTGCAATTAACCTAATTAGGCTTTAATTCGCGTGTAACATTGCATTAACCCAGTTTTATTTTAAAATGTAAATAGCTAGACTGTAATTGATCATACTGCAAAAATAAAATGCTTGTTTTTTTGTGAGTAAAATTGTTTGAATGTTTTTATATGTGAAAACTTTATCATCATCATTTCAGCTGGGATTCGTTCACTGCTGGACATAGGCCTCCCCCATCGAGCGCCACAAGGACTGATTCTGGGCCGCCCTCATCCATCCGACTCCGGCAACTCTCACCGGGTTGTCGTTTCATATCGTGGGGGGCCTGCCTACACTGCGTCTCCGTGTTCGTGGTTGCCACTCCAGAAGTTTTCCGCCCCAACGGACATCAGTTCTTCGAGCTATGTGTCCTGCCCACTGCCACTTGAGTTTCGCAACTCGAATTTTTATACTTTTTATAGAAAACTTTGTATATAGATATATTAATCTTAATAATCATAAGCAAGTTCACGCTTCGTAGATATGACTACAAAAATATAATAAAAGGATAATTCTCTTTTTTATAAATAAGGCCTTGAGAATACTTTCGTTGTTCATATCAAATGTCAAATAATAGAATTTGCGAAGTTAACGAAGGCCATTTAGAACACCATTTTTGTTCATAGTAATTGTCAACAGTATATTTCGCGGATTTAACGAACAATACTAGAGAAAAGGAGGGATGTTATAAGTATAAGGTGTGTATCTGTATGTATGTTTTTCTCATCGTAGCTCCCAAACGGATGGACCGATTTGATGTGTTTTTTTTTGTTTGAAAGCAGTGATAGATTATTTTTATTTAACATTTATGGAGATCTATTGCGGCATTTGCCCATCAGTTCATTTCCTTCTTTGACAAATCTTCTTTGATGGTATTTCTAAAAGCTGGCATCCTTCAGCTGATGCTGCACCGTCAAATAGACTGTAGGATACCAAATTCATCAGCCACTTACAGCAGACACAGCGTGTTTAAGCTCATAAGAAGTTTCTCAATAACTGGGTGTAAGATAGGTGATGATCGAGGCCAGGGGTGAAGGAAATAGTAATTTTAAGATTTTAGAATAAAAAATAAATAAAACACAATAACCTTCAGAAAGGTAAAAATAAAATGTGTTTATTTAGCTTTTAACTTTATTATAAGTTTTATTTTGACTTAAGTACCTAGTAATATATTGACCCATGTGTCTGCGCGTCGGAACCGCTAAAATAGTATTTTGATCCGAATTGCTATTCGTCTTAAAAAGGATTTATAGTCTAATAAATAAGTAAAAGCGTTAATATTGTAATCTTATATCAGTGTAATCTTTTACCACTCTAATATGGCGTCCATTTTTCACATATGTTGCAGAAACTAGTCGCGACCACCGCACACTTTCTAGTATCCAGACTTGAAAGACCTAGTATCGGTCGAATCGTCTTACCCAAACAACACAAAGTGTTTCCCGGGATTGGAATCAGGGACCTCTCACATGCGCTGCCCAACCAAGCCGCTAACCACAGTCTGATGAAAATAAACGACAGCAATTTTCACGAAATATATTGTGTGAATTGTGTTTAACGTGTTATAGAACAACTAATTAAGCGAACGTATAATAACCAGTAGTTATAGGCTAATTGTAATAAACGACGCTCCCGAGCGAAAGACGTTGCTGAAATTCGGTGCTCCTATTGCGCCGGTGCTCTCAATTAAAGTGATATAAGATGCGTAATAAACGCCAATTTGTATGATTTATTAAATCATTCGTTAGAAGCATTTGATAAAGGTTAATTGTGGGCTTATTGTTCTTGTTAAGATTTTGACGGAGCTGTGTTTGCAGGACAAATAAATTAATTGTAATTTTACAATTCGGTTATTTGTTCATAATTTACTATTTGATTTTTTAAATTTAGGTTAGAAGACCAGGTAATTAAAAGTGTGTTACTATTTGAAACACGAGCGTGAGATTGCAATTTATGATGGTGTGACGGGTATGCACGCCTCCAAACACATCAGTGGACGGAAATTAACGACTAACTGTTGCTACACTGTTTGCAGCTCTGTTTACCCTTTCGAGGGTACATTCGTGAACTTACAAACTGTACCCTAAAGGAATGTTAAGAAATATATTTTTCAAATTATACACAAAAAAATTATCTGACGATATTATAAATTTGATATTTAGCATTATCTAAGTTCTTAATACCTAAATTGAGTTATCAAAAGCGAACACGAAAAGGGCAAAATATAATTAAAATTTTATTCAATAATAAACAATAAACTGGTTATATTTTAAATTAAATTTTTATCTAAATTGAAGGATTACAACTTAATACAAATTGCGCTGTTCAAGGCACCGTTCAAATTAATCAGCTTTGGTACAACGGCGCAACTTAATTTTCAACCCAAACTGAAGGAATGAAGGCGCTTTAAGAGCCGAAGTATTAAAACCGACGGATTGAGCTTGATTAAAACGAAATATTTGAACATTTATTACTACATCTCATGCTTAGCTTCTGTATTAACTAAACAAAATGTGGGAAACGAACTGCGAGGTACTGAAAACACGTCTGCAGAGGTAATTGGTAAAGAAATATTATTTTCGGAAATTATTTTTAAAGAATATTTTGTTGGTATACTTGCATAAAATTTTATTAAATTCTTGCTCAAGTCGTAGTTTAGATTGAAGTTATCATTGCATGAAATTAATATTTTATTTCAACCTTCGTGATATTTTAGAAATGGAACCAACTTACAAACTCTTCCACCAACTAAACTTTTGAAGGTATAGTGGATGATCTTAATAGATCACAGAACGCAAACGCTTCAATGCATATACACATTCAAGAATAAAATATCCACATTCAGGAGTACTAAAATTGAAATATTTACGATTAAAACACAACACTTCGTAGATGACGAAAACGAAATATTAAACAATGAAATTTACACCACTTATTCAGCATATTCTCTAGAGCATGGACGCAAATAAACTTTACTAGCTCTAAAACTTCCGTCCCAACCAAATAAGTACGTATTCAAAGAAAATTATGATTTGTCGGTCCCCATAGAATGGCGTTGAATAAATTTTATTAAATCCGGGAGCAGTTTACGACCAACCACGTCAGCGACCCGGCTAGGAATGAGGGGGGGGGGGGGGGGTATCTTAGGGTTTTAATATTATAAATCACTGCTTACTTTAGCTTCGTCTTGAAGAATACTGATTCCACTCCCATCCCATTTACATCTTTGAAGATTAGGGAGTTAAAATCCCTTCGTTATTCATCTGTGTCATCAAAGAGCGGCTTTCTGGGCAGTTTGCGTGTTTACAATGGATTGAGGTAATGAAACGGCTTGACTTCAATGTTCATTGATAGCTTAGAGATCTTTGATGCAGTTTTGTATTACATTTTTATGTTAGGTACCTACAGATACAAGCGACTTAGAATTTGATATTAGCCTAGAAAGGAATTACATTAAGTACGGAGTAGATATGTCCACAAGACATAAAATATTCAAAGACTTTAGAGACAAATTAAAACTAATGAAACTTTTACTTTGAAATTTATGAGTTATTCTATTTTTATAAATCTATTATTATAATTACTTCATATGTGACGTTAATTTTGTTGTTGTTAATTATAATATAATTTAATTTATTGTATTATGAACCTTTTTTGTGTATGTGGCTAGCTTGTAAGAAAATATTACACTTATAAGTTATATTGATTGTTTCTGTTTTATAATTCTATTGGTGTAAATAATGGTTGGCTAGTTAAATAAATTAATATACAATAATTATTATTATATATAATATACTTGTGTTATACTACTAATTACACAAGTAATCACCAGTTAATTTTGACATAAAAAAAATCAATACATTCGAAGTGGGGCGAGATGCGTCTACTAATGTATCAAATACCAAACCACAAACCACAAATATCTGATTCTGTAATATTAAATATAAAAATAAATCACGTGTAACTGTGAAATATAGATTCAGACAGATCTTAAGCCAAATGACCTAACTCATTTATGACCCATTTATCGGCAGAGAACGAAGGAACATTTGTCTATTTTGATATTCCCATGTAAAAACATGTCTGAACGTTGCTAGGTAGTTTCCCAATGATTTGTGAGTCGAATGTAATGACAAGGCGGAGGCTGGCGATAGCTATCTTGTCTATGAAGAATTATTCTTCAGACAATAGAGGCCCGTCACATTAGTAGCGATGGACATGGCTTTGCCTCGATTTTATCTTATTGTCGTATTTTATTAATCTAGAGGTATAAGTGATTTGAAATGCTGTGCTGTGCGTTTTTAGGCTTGAGTTTAGTGACGTTACTGCATGACTTTTATGCACAAATTTTAAAAAACTAAAAATAATTTGCAAATAAAAGTAGGTACAAATAAAGAAACTGTAAGACAGGAGATGTCGAAATGCAGTCGAGCAGAAAGTGCTTACACAACGTACTAGATATGTATTCAATCGGCCATTTCCATCGGCAAGTTCCCCATAATAATTTTAAAAATATTTGAAATAAACCTTTCTTAGACTAGCGTTATGAACAGCCTAAGTGAAGATAGGACTAGTAATAACCATTTCTAGTTTCCAAAGAAACATATAAGATCAGCTATTTTACCCGAAATATGAAAGTGAAAATGTAATATGGAAGGAATGTTATACTTTAGCTTACAGAGAAGTGACAATCAACAAGATTTTTCGAGGAAAGTCCAGTATTTGTGTTCGTATTGTGTGACAAGTTAGTGCAAATACGTGGGACGTCGCCGATGTGAGGGTACAATGTGACCGTCTGGATGTCCATTAATGTAATGAGGAAAGAGAAATCACAAAAAGCTTCTGGATGTTAAGGTGAAGGGAAATTTTTGTGAGTGTTGTATTGAAGAAGGTTTTTGTAGCAGGACCAATACTGTTTTACCGTTGGTTTTATTTACCCGCTGATTTAAAAATATGAACCATTTGGGAATGAATTAGACAAATCTATAATAACCTATATTATTTACAAAGTTCATCGTAAATTGGTCGCCTACGATACAATCAGTGCCTAGTGTAGGGACTGAGCGAGTGTGGGGAGGACCGACCTAATTTTAAATGTCCATAGTTATATAAGTAATTTTAATAGTTGTTTAGAAATAATAATTATTATTCTTATGCTTCGTTTTGACGTATCATAAGTGCAACTTTGTTCGACTACGTGATAAATATTTTTTTTTAGTGTGTAATGACTTGTCATATTTTAGTTCATAAGAAAAAATGTTCTTTTGGTAAATAAATAAAGTGCGTCTTGTAACACCAACGAGTGTTTTTGGCTGTTTTATTTTTGTACTTTTTTGTCCGGTTCCAACGATGGATGAAGGCTCTTGAAGAAAATTATTCCTGAGAATTATCCATAATTTAAAAGTAAAATCAACTTCCATTAGACCATTATGCTCCTTACTAATAGTACAAAAAGTTTGTAAACAGCAATGGGGCAGTACCATTGATATATATGTATTACGTACTACATTTGGCGTTCCGAACATTCATCGCATTCAACTGAATTGAACTGTAATCCAGTCAAACTGATTCTAGCATGGTGTTAATATTGATGCTTTTGTTTGTGTATGGAGTGGCGCTCATAATACAAAACGCGAGTCTAAGTGCAAATCTGAATGTGAATAAAAATATTAGTAAAATAAATAAAATTATTTGTTGTACAAGTAAATAAATAGATTACAACAGTGACGTTTTGGTCGCCATTTTAATTCAGATTATGAACAAATAGTTTATATGGACGTTTGTGTCTATAGAATATACGTCAATGGGCATGGGCAGTTTTATTTAGTAAATTCAAAGTGAAATTTATCAACTCGCATTGAACCATTATGCCTCACATTCCTTCTGTACCCAGCAATGGGGCAATACGGTAATTTAACATCTATCATTTTATTATTAACATGCGTTTATACTTTCATTAAAACGCTATAGCCGGCGATAGCCTAGTTGGTTGTGGAACGGACTGCTGAGACGACTGTCCACAGGTTCAAAATCCCAAGGGCACACACCTCTGACTTTTCTAAAAAAATGATGTGTGTATTCTTTGTGAATTATCGCTTGCTTTAACGGTGAAGGAAAACATCGTGAGGAAACCTGCATACCTGAGAAATTCTCTATTAGGCATTTTCGAGGGTGTGTGAAGTCTACCAACCCGCAATAGGCCAGCGTGGTGGACTAAGGCCTATTCCCTCTCAGTAGTAGAGGAGGCCCGTACCCAACAGTGGGACAATACACTTATAATACAGGGCTGATATTATTATATATTATATTTAAAACGCTATTCGTATCAAATGTGACCGTGGTCTAAAACGACATCGCTTAGAAGTTTGCAAAAATATTAATCCAACGGTATGTAATTTGGGGAAGGTAATAAACTCGGAGACAAATCTTGCTGCGTAGGTACGGAAGCAGTTTGTTTTCATTTTATTATTGTTGTCGTGGATTTGGATGTTTTACTTCAGAAGTTTACGCGTTAATGGAACACGGGAGAGCGCTGTGTTGTGTCAATTATATATAAATACATTTTAATATGAGTATTTTTATATCACATTATCGTTTGATATAAATGTAATTGAATACCTATTTCTATATAAAAAGTGGCTACAGATCAATACTCTAATAGGGCAATCCGATATGACCTGAGAGAGATCAGGCGCAGGACCAACGGCTTTACGTGCTTTCCAAGCCACGGGGGTATCACACCGCCATCCCTGACTCTGACCCGGGATTCGAACCCAGGATTTCAGCGCGGTAGTTGTACTCGTACCGTGTATAATTACAACTAAGCCACCGAGGCAGTCAACAAAACATACTGAAGGTGTCACTAATAATCTCTTGAATATCTTTAAGTGTTTTTCGCAATGCAAGTTTTTTTTACGATTAATAAACATAGTCAAACATATAACTTAAACTCCTGGTTAACAAATTAAATCGTAAAGAGGCTATATATTAGTAATTTGATAATTCATTACAGCATAATACAAAAATGCACGCCGCAGCCGGCGCCTGTGCCATCCGCACCGCAATTCTCCGAATCCACATTCCCGCGTTTTTGCAATATTATTTTTAAATTACCAACAACGGCTTGATGGCGCTTTTATTTCCTACCGACGTTGCGAAATGAGGAAAACAAGACACCGGATGAAAATTTGGATATAGTGCTACATCTACGCTTTGGAAAATTTCATGGTTTTAATCGAATTTTTTGTACTCGTTGTAATTTACGTTTGTAATTGTTTTTCAATTGAAAATACGTTTTGGAAGGCGTCGCATTTTTGTACTCATTTTTATTTTCGCTTGTATTTTTTTTTATTTGATTTGGAAGGCGATTTAATCTACTGCCTTCGAAGGCAAATGACTTAACACCTCACCTTAGATTAAGAGGTCACCGTTGCTCAATAATGTCGGCAATGCCAAGGGGACACTTAAGCCGCTACCTACCATGATTACATTATCAAATGAAACTAATGGTTTATGCGATAACATCTAACACTTCCAAACATTCGAACGTCAAATCCTACTAATATTGTAAATGCGAAAGTTTGTGAGGATGTATGGATTTAGATGACTTTACAATAATATTGTATATACATCAGAATAACATATAGGCTACAATTAATAATGATTTTGTGTAATTTTGTAATATATAACACATATCAAGTAAGTAGGAAAAAAAAATTGCTCTCTTGGTGTACGGTGCCTAAACCGCTGGAGTTCCTATGTTTCCTATGGAGATAATTGACCCTGGGAAGGTTATAGATTTTCTATCCCGGGAAAATATATAGCGGTATTTTTATCCCGGAAAACTCCTTCCGGCGGGCGAAGCCGCAAGCAAAAGCTAGTACTTAATATTTACATTAGTAGAAAAAGGAGACTGCAGGTAGCCTTGTCAGTCGTAAAATAAAGGAAATACCCCAGACACATAATTTGTCTTCAGCAAAAAGTGTTACTTACAAACTGTCTCCAAACGTACCAGACATTTTGGTCATGAAAAATATTTGTATTACTAATGCTTTTTGAAATAAACACTGTTTTTGTAACTATAACAAAAATGATTTATGTGACATCACGAAATACTTGTTTTGTTGAATACTTTTACATAAAACCTTTTTTTTGTGAAATGATACATTTTCAAGGTCTATTTACAAATGTCTTGCTATTCAACATCACTTGCCTTGCCTGCCTTGCCTTGCCTTGGAAGATGCTTGTCATTGTTTTAAAAAGAGCATAGTATCATTAAGGGCGTATTTCATAAAGTCCAAGTACATGTTATCGGTTAGTTAACGTATAACCCACTTAATGTATATAGAATCCTTCTGTTTATCATTTATTTACGAGCTTGGCTTTTGTATTTGGCCGTGCTATATTCGACAATTAGCCTTTACTCAGACGTGAAACAGGTCCTAAGATTCATAAAAAACCTTAGCTAAGAACTAAAACAATCCACATTGTAATCTTTTTATAATCTTATTGAATTTTATTGATATTTGCATAAGATAGCTTTCTGATTGTTATTGCTAGAGTGATGCTCACAGTACCAATTATTGATTCGAACCCATAGCCTATTTCTTTGTTATAATTAGTGATGGCATAAATTGTTCAGGTATTTGTTCCAAGGCAAATCTTTGATCACGTAGTAATATTGGTAACCAGAACTTATACTAATTCGTTTTAAGTCACTTTTCGATTCTATCGAACTCAGGAATTTATCGCGTTTTTTCGGAATTGGATTTTTATCTTCTGCCGAAGTTTCGAAAGCTTTGCAGCCATCATGATTTCAAGGGAGACTGAGGTGTTGGTCCTCCGAAAAGTCAGTTACAATATCTACCTACATTTTACTACTATACCTATAATAGAAAAATAGTTTTATTTCAATGTCTAACACTCACGTAAGAAATAACTGTGAGGATGTCAACATGTTTGCATCGTTCGCTCATTTTGTTATATACACATTCCATTGCCGATTAAATAAGCCAGAGTTATTTAATCACGAATTTAGCTCAGTATAACACGACAATGGTTATGAATGTTGTTTACCAACGCAAATAAGCACGTTTAATTTCCATAAAAATAAGTACGCGACACGGCGCGGAGGATAAAAAAATGTACGCACAATAATTCTTAGCGATATAACTGAAAGCTTAGTCATCAGCCTACGTAATAGAAGTACGATTGTGATCTTTTCATTTGCAGTCAACCATGAGTTATACCGCCCATCCCGATGGAGTTATAATGAACAAGAAAATTATATTATATTTCTGATTACTCTATTGTTTCACGAAGATTTTGATTAAAATGGGTGGTAGACGTTTTGCCGTGCTAAACTGAGATAAATTATTTAAGATTAACTCCATTTGGTGGATCATATTTTTTTTTTATAGTATTGAGATTTTGTTTGAATTTTGCTAACGTGTTCATGTTTGTTAAAAGGTAATTAGATGCTGGGTTTTGTGTATTTATGCACAGATGATTTTTTTTTAAATGACCAATATAATTTGGTAGATGGTAGAGAAATTATTTAAAAAAAAAATGTTACGCTTTCGTATAGGGCCCGATGATCTCTCACATTTCAACTTATGTATTTCGATCACAACATAATAAGAGTAAACCTAACTATAAACTTGTAAGCTAAGATAGAAACCGCGTTTAAAAAAACACTCCTGTACAAAAAAAAAACATTAAAATCGGTAAACGTCTTTCACGTGAAACAAAAAAAAACACGAATATAAAAACGATAAACATTCTCAAACCCTCATTCCTCCAGTGTAAATAAGAATTGCGCCATATGAAAAAAATTAAGCCCCCAAAAGTCTTCAAAATGAAGCCATCAGAAGTCCTCAAGATTAACCGTGTACAGTAAGGTAGACATTATTTATTCTATATGAAAACCTCTGCCTGTTTTTACAAGTCCCACCGTAAAAAGGACGATGAAAGTTATGAGGGTAGAGGCAAGTCTCGTAAATAGCAGGGGGAGAATGGGGATAAAGGAATAATATATCAATAGAAATCTTTAATATTCGCGCGCCAGTGCCGTAAATCAAAACGAATGAAAATGGAACATAAATCAGCCTTTTTTGCGTATATTTGCGCTTTGAAAATTATTGTAGAAGATGTCATAAAAGTCATTATAACATTGATATTATTTATGTCTACCTTTTTATCGATTTATTGAACGAGTATTTTTAAAGAAATAAGCAAAATATGTTATAATAAGGTTTGGTTTCGGGAAACTAGACATGCTCCTTTAGTAGTGTAGTATTTCTGGGCAATAAGTAAACAGCGTTTGCGCGGAGCCTTAGTTATTAAACTACGTGAAAATTAATGGAATCGAACACGAAATCATCCTCACTTCTCGTTAGTATCTCCAGAACGACGAGTCCATGAAAACACATATTTTACATTTCACAACACCGTTTTAAATTTCAATCGTCATAGGTATTAATTAAAAAGTATTACCGATTTTTCACCTTACATTTCTGAACATAAATTTATTCGCAAAACAAAATAAACGCATTAAAATTTCGCTGCGTATAACGTACATTCAAGGCGTACCTTCGATATTTATATTGGAGGGAGATTAACGAAAATAATGAATGCCTTCATTAAACGTTGTTACAGCGGCCAGCTACGAGCACTGGTGGCGCCGGGGAACATTCAAAACCCAAATGCTCTGCCCGACTGTTTATTCGTTCGGACAACTGTAGCATTTACATCGAAATGAGCTATTCAGGCCACTTGCAAAACCGGTTATTCCGTCGAATGTACCATTTGCTTAAAATTTCAATATAAAATACCGGTAAAGGGAGTTCACTTGGCACATCAGACGGTTGGAAATGTGACTTTTATTCATTCACCGCAGGGGAAGATATTTTAAATCGAATTTTAAAGTGAAAGATATTCGATCTTTGGAACTGCTTCTTGGCGATTTGTGAATTTCTGGTATAATCGACAATAAATACAGACTCACGCCTTTTGTCTCCTAAGGGGCAGATAGACCCACTTTTATCGGTGTGTATTCAATCGCTATACTGGACACTAATTGATGGAAACTGTGTTGGATTAAGAACCTTAATTTACATTCATTTATTTTTAGTCATAATTTGTTCTGTTGGTTGCCCAAATAACCAAATAAATAATTCCAGATTATGGGCTGATACTGAGTAGAAGAACCCAATATAACTTTGATCCGGGTATCGAACCCGAGACCTTACCGCTGCAGTCATACCGTAATACAAATACGCCACCGAGGCAGTCACAATAAGTCTAGTATTTTATCTTAATCTTAACCTAACAAACTTCGGAATGGATTTCCAGCGTATAAGATACCGAGGAACAATAACATAGCACATCAATCATAATACAGACGTCTTAATACGAGAGACAGCAACAGAGAATTCACCTTAAATTATTAGAGTTTATATCATAATTAAGGTGTTGGCTTGGGAGTAGAGTATTCATGTCTGCTTCGTAGGTCTATTCAGTATCAGGCTAGAGTCTGGAATTTGTGCCCGATATAATTTACTGGTGGTAGGTCTCTCATATGTGATAGTTCACCTGGGTAGGTACCATTACGTGTAGGTACCACCTGGGTAGGTACCATCAGGTGTAGGTATCACCTGGGTAGGTACCATTAGGTGTAGGTATCACCTGGGTAGGTACCATTAGGTGTAGGTACCACCTGGGTAGGTACCATCAGGTGTAGGTACCACCTGGGTAGGTACCATCAGGTGTAGGTATCACCTGGGTAGGTACCATTAGGTGTAGGTACCACCACAATGTCTATTTCTGCCGCCAAGTACAGGTCTCATATGTATACTGGTGATATGTTTCTCATATGTAAGAGTCCGCCTGGGTAGGTACCACCCCAATGTCTATTTGTGACGCCAAGTAGCAGTGTGTAGTCACTGTTGTGTTCCGATTTGAAGAATATAGTAGCCAGTGTAACTACTGGACTTATTAAACTTAACACTTTATATGTAATGACAGGGAGTGGAATACCAAACAATTCAAGTTGGATGGTGCTTCTACTGTTTGTGGCTGGTCGTATCGCTTACCATCAGGTGAACGGCAAGCTCGTCTCGTCATTTATAGCAATTAATTTTTTGTAGATATTTCGCCGATGGCTAAACGTGTCCAGACTCAAAGGTATTAAAAAAGTTATTGAAATTGAACACAATATCGACAAACATACGATTTAATTTCCCCAGTCAATTAAAAGCTGCGTCAAACAAAACTAGTTGTATTAGCCTTTCAGATCTAGAATTCTTGCAAGGGAGTGTGGGTTTAGGCTTCTACAATTTTTTAAGAAATGTTGAATTTAATTCAAATTAAGAATTTCAAAACTTATATACAACCAATGACCAATAATATTAAACGAATACCAGTTAAATCCCTAAACGTGTCTATTTTTAACAAGAACAAAATAATTATCACGAAATATGATTAGCATCTTATAATACAATGGAATTAAAACATTTTCAATTAGTCAGCCTAAAACACAAATTCTTAGACAACCTTCATCTAAATTTCCAAACATAATTTCCCATTTCCCAACTTTGTCTAGCTGAGTTGTATTTATTTTTAATTAATTTCTCCCAACTTTGCCTAGAACACGAAGTTTGTCCGAAAATGAAAATGTTTCTAAAGGAACTCCTACATTACCTGCTTAAAAGCACACGGCAAGCTTGTTTGGGCAAAATTAGGAATGTAATATGAGTTGTGTTGAATTTAGCACTTTTAATATAGGTCTTACATGCATTTTGTAGCAGACTGCACGAGCTTATCTATTAAGTTTGTTAAGCTAGACAATTTCTACACGAGTGTACTTTGCCATTATATAGTATACCTTTACAATTGCATTAGGTTTAAATGTAAGAAATAATAAATTACTAAGCTAACATCCGTACAGCGTGGAAATATAAAATTCCTTTGTAAATAAAAATAAACATCTAGAGTATTTTGCTTGGAATATGCAAGGTGATTTTGCACGAGAAATTATTAATGGTAAGTAAACTGTATACGGCAAGTAAACACTGTTGGATGCTGTTTGTATGAAGAGGTACGGCAAAGATCTCCAAAAAAGATAATTAAATTGAAATGAATGAATAACTCAAAGCAGGAAATTGGAAGGAAAAATATATGCTTACAAAGAAAAGAAACAGTTCATACTACAACAACATATTAGTCACACCCATCACCTATCAACTGTCCAAGTTACGAGAGAAAAAAAAAAGTACATAATTTGATACACTGCAGCATACCAAATATATTTACATTCATTCAAGTATTCATAGACACAGAATATTCCATCTCAGTTTGGATGTCAATTTATTAACAGCGAACGAATGGTATAAAATATAAATTCGTATTGTAACAGCATTAAACAAAATATTTTATTCCATTTGAATTTATCGAGTTATTACGGCGGCCCAATTCATCAGTACGGTTGTCGATCAGCCTCCCTGCCGAACACCTTATTTCGATTTCTCAATAAATTTGGTTCAATCTCACTGAGAGCCCTGTTTATTTCAGCCAAAGAATAAATTCTTATTGCGAATATTAGAGAAGTTTCATCAAGTTTCACAATAGTCATCGCCGAGAACCCGCTTTCAAATGGCGTTATTCAAATTTTACTTTTGATAAGAAATTGAATAAATATCTCAGCCGCGAATTGTTGCTAATTTTAATGGCGACAATAAAAAAGTGTTTGGGAAACACTTTTTTTTATTTGAAAAGAGTTTTACGGGCTCTCAAGAAGTTCGAATTTGCTTTTATCTGAAAGGGAAAGAGTAATTCGGTTGGTTTTTTTATTGGGCTTTAATTTTGTAACGCTTTTAAAGATTTTATGTGATGTAGAATATTATTATTAAATAACATATAACAATTTTACCTAACCGTGTGTAACTTTAGAATTAAGCAATTATTCAGTTTGAAGACTATATTGTTGTGTTTTGCTGGTGGGAGGATATATTTTATGTTAAAACCCACTATTTGGCCCATGTCAGTGCGTCGCGTTCTCGGATCAGCCTGTATACATCCGGTTCCAATAGGCCGGCATAATTGTGTTTACTGCCGAGGGGTAATCATTTGTCGTCAGTAGACATTCTATTGGACCTGATTCCTGGTACCATCAGATGTAGTCGAGTCCCTTTGCCGTGACCGAATAAAAACTTTCATAAGTACTTTTGCTTTAATATTATATTATGAAAAAATACCTCAGTATCTCAAAAAATCCTGTTAAATCACATAACAACAATCCATTAACACAAAACAACACTAAAATAACATTTGTTCTACATACGTTGTTTTTGAAATTGTTAGAAGTTAAAACCTTTTGCGATATTGCTTTTTTCAGAGGGACCGTCGCATAGCACCCAAGAGTATCGAGAACACATCTCTAAATTGAAATGGAAAAGGGTCAAAACTCGTGAGAGCAGTAACGACAACTTTTGAGACAGTAGATGGCAAAGTTACAGAACATAAATTCAAATCGAAATATTCAAAAGTGTTGAAAGTAATTATTATTTAAATTATATCGTTAAATATCAAAGTTGTTAATGGATTTATCATAGTTTGGAAGCGAACTACAAAGTCAATCATGCAAAAAGATAATTTAAGACTACAATTAACAATTTAAACTTTTGGTGTTGATAATTACAATATTCAGAATAATGTATTTTCTATTCTACAAAAATTGAAGAGTTATTGTTTGTTGAACATGCTAATCCTTTGAATTATTGCATTGATTTAAAAATTCTCTAATGGCAAGTTACAATACCTCTAAGAGTTCTAGGTATGCTAATTTTTTCAAGAACGAATGTTTACATAAATTACCCGCAAGCTAGTTCGAAATATAACAAAAACTGATCCGTCCTATCGCATAAATAATGCAAAATGTAAGAAGCACTAACTTGCATTAGATAAGGCATCATTTACAACAGCAAAAGTTACAGGTTGATTAAAGTTTTTACGAATACACTTTTAGTATAGGACGGAAATTATATTCCTGAGAGCTACTTACAAGTTACTTCAGCGACCAAAACGTTAGCTGTAAGTCATTATAAATAAGGACGATAATTACTTAAACCAATTTACGATGTTAATTGAGTAAATTTTTTGTAAGTACCTTATTCTTGTAAAATATAGAAATTTAATTTCCGATTAGAATAATACCAGGTTACTGAGAGCAGTATTAATAAATCAATGTCACTTTTGAATAAAATCTCAAGTAGACATTAAATGTATTGAACTATTTAATAAACCAAACTTAAGATGCCATTTAAGAGCTTGTCCACAGCTGAGTCGGCGCTGTTGAAAAATATCCTGATTTAAGGTTTATTAAGTAGCGATTAACTTAAGATGCTGATCTTAATTTGACATTGTCCAAGTCGTAACTTTAAAGTGAAACTGTTTTGCATCTATTAATACCGGCCTTAATACACATTATGTTTATACTAATGTCATAAAAAGTTGTTGAAACACCGTCGTCAAGTAAACTGTATCGCAAATATTCGCCTCGCTTGATTGCATATTCATTTGAAAACCAACCGTCCGCTGCTTACTTAATTTCCATTTTCAAAACACACGCGAATTATAAAAACAACGGACCGTTTAACAAAAGTTATTTTTACCGAATGAAAATTTGATGGGTTCCGACGCTCGATAGTGTTGTTCTTTTTCGCAGCGATATCGATAGCTGTTTTGTAGCTGGAGTGTCCCCTGGTCTTGCGTCCAATATGAGCAAAAATCAATTTTGTCCGTTTCACGTCTCGCTGCGTCCTTTGTGTGACAGTGAAAGGTTATAGTTTGTTTTCACGGATCACTAGGGATGAGAGCTAACTCGCAGGGGATATTGTTCTGTGACAGGGGAATGGGCTATTTACTAATGGGCCGCGGCGTTGTACGCACCCGACGTACCACCGGAAACGGTCCGCCATTACAGTTCTGGCTACACGTTGCTAAGTAATGTCCATTTGTGTGATTTATTTTGTTCAGTATTGTATAGATTGTTTCGTAGAGTGGTCATTGTTCTGAATTCCGTTCATAATAAATAAGAAAGGAAAATATGTTTTAAGATTTCAATAAATTTTGTATCTATAAAAATTATATACAATATCATCAGCCCCGTATTATATACTGTTTCACTGCTGGGCACGGGCCTCATCTACTATAGAGATGGATTACGCCTTATTCCACCATACTGGTCTGGTGTGGATTGGCACACTTCACGCTCCCTTAAAATTCTTAGAAAATTTCTCAGGTATGCAGGTTTCCTCACAATGTTTTCCTTCATCGATAAAGCAAGCGATAATTCACAAAGTATACACACATAAATTTAGAAAAGTCAGAGGTGTGTGCCCTTGGGTTCTGGACCTGCGTACATTCGTCTTGGCAGTCTTTTCCACTCTCAACTGGGCTACCGCCGCTATCTATATATAAAAATATATATTTCATAGTATTGGAGCAGACGGTCTTTCTGAAACTTATAATTAAATTGAAAATCATAGTCTATATCACTATTTATAAATGAAGCGATGGTCAGTAACCCTCTATCATAATTCACCTCGCGTATGTCATTGATACGCAATGTAATGAATATGCAAACTAAACCATAAGAGAATATTATCAAGTTCGTAATTAACTTGCCAGGCGTTCAAATTTCACGCTCTAAAAGCTATTTGCTACAAATTGGAACAGTAACTCTTCCAAACACTTTTATCACGAAGGGTATCAGTTTCAATATTTCCACCTACAAATCACAGGCTCCTTATGAAAAATAATTCATAACCTTTCCGCTTATTCTCACACAATAGATTCTCTGAGGAACCTTTACCCTATAAGAGAACACATGTGTTCTATGACATTTAAAAGAATTATTACCTGCTATTATTAATAGTTTTATTTGGGTTATATAATGACTTTTCCTGTAATATATTTGTAGAGTTTTTGGAACCAAGTTATTCAAGTGTTTTGTAGGATTAACTGGTTTAGAAAAATAAATTGTATGACTCGGTGGCATAGCTGTGTTACGCTACGATTGCAGTGCTGAGGTCTTGGGTTCGATATCCGGTCAAGCAGTGATATTTGTTTTTTATATAGTATCAATTCGAAATCTGTAATTTATACCCGATATAGCGAAAGGTTCGCCCCCTATCACATCATGGGACAAAACACGTACGGCGTAAAGTGGATGCACCAGTACCGCCTCTTTCTACCCCTTGGGGGATAAAAAGCATGACTGTATGTATGTAATTAAATTAGTTCATTCTATATTGTATTGTTCGTTACATAAAAACACAATCAACCTAAATAAGTATTTATTTAGCGATTATTTATAGACAATGGTGTTGGTATCTTTAAGTTCAAATCATATCATTAACATTAATATAAAATGTACCCCAATGCCATTCTCCATTATTTAAATTGTTAACTAACACATAATTACGAATGCAAAATATAAATAAATATTCAACGGCTCGAGAAAATATTAAAGTAAATAATATGACGGCAGCGGACTTTTTAAACTGAGCATGAAATGAGAAATCCCACGAGAAATTCGTACCACCTTCCCCTCCGACAGTTAAGAGCGGTAAAGAGGTTACTACTAAGCAAATTGCATTCACCGTTGCGGAATCGCCGTGCCAAGTTTTCATAAATATCTCCGGGTAACTCATACGTCAAACTGAGTGTCGTAAAGCGAACGTCCTTCCACGTCATCACTTTTTTCTTAATTCGGTACAGGCTTGTGAGTAGAATTTTTTTTTCCGTATTTATAAACACCTATTATAAAAAGTTGAGTTAGGTAAGTCTTTGCTCTCTAGCATAGACACTATAAAACGCATATGGAATATAAAGGTACTATGCTTTGCAAGTTATTGCATCACCTTCGTAGTTCCGAGACATGAGATGTTAAGTCTCATTGCACAACATATTAAAACGTCTACAACCCAAATACTATTACTAAAAATCAACAAACATTGCACAAACGAGAATCATATGAATGTTATTAAATACTGCATTCATTTAAAATTTTACGAAACACGAAAATTAAATTTGAAAAAAATGTGGGTAGTTATATTTTTTGCCAGTAGCAAATAGCCGGGCGCACGGTGCATCCCCTTTCGTTTTAATCAAAGTTGCAATAACGCAACGTTTTATTTCTTAGTTACGAGTTTCATAAGGGAACCTCCTTTGAAATATAGTTGTACAAAGCGCTCCGTTCGTTAAAATTAGATTCAAGACGAAAAGAGCCATTTCGTATTTCGCCTTTTTAAAACTGGAGTTAGCAGAATGGATGGCTGATCAAGAAATTGCATAGCCCGCGATTAAAATGGGTTTTTGTAGCAACATTCATAATTCAACTTTCGTCTAGAATCAACATCTTTAGAACATAGTCTACAGTAGACCGGGAAAACTGTTTAAAAGGGTTATCCAGAATATATTTTTGAAAAGAACTTCGTGGAAATATTCGATTTATCATACTCAAGACGTACGTCGCTTGAACTAGGTTACTATCCACTATATGAATAATAGTGCAGTTTATGTGACAGAGGGGATTTCTACAGAAATTCGTGTGAATAGTATTGTAGCCCGTCGTTACATAAGCGGGCTTTGTCCACCGCAAGCCGGTCTGAGGAAGGGCTCAAGGGTTGGATGTTCAAATGTCTTTGACAAGGGTGTTAGCATTGCTAATTAATATTTGTACCTACATAAATTAATTTAAATGTTTTGACATTTCTCCGAGTGATATTTCGTTGTGAAGGTTGATCGGAATGGGTTTGGGTGGAAATATTAAAAGAAACATACTTCTTGCTTTAAGTTTCACGAAGTGGAAACTGAAATGTTTTTATTCGTCAAAAAATATTCTTCATAATTATAATGAGGCTATATCTCGACTTTTTGTCAGGCAATGCTAAAATTCCAGTCGAGCCGGTCTATCCAAACTATAAAGAAAAATTATTACAGCTCTACTCCACCAATTACAGTTTCCTTTATGAGCTACAATTTACAGTCTGCAAGAGTTTCTGCGATTCGTTTAAATGAAGAAAAGAACAGTTTACATTTAACACGTGGTATATTTTATAAAATTAAATTGCGAATCCGTAGAGTAAAATGTCAGTACAGAATTTTTATTGCACCTCACAGATCAATAAATATATTTAACGTAGGTATACAAAAACTTTTGCTATAGCGGGTAAAATTTCCAAACCATTCCCCTGGACTCACACTCCGCGTGTGAAAATACAAGCATCGCTGTATCGATTTTACTCTCAATTCAACAAATATTCGGTCCGTTGCACCTTTTAGAGTGCAATAAAAATAATCTTCTTTGTTCAGTGGCCCATACTCGTACACAGACGGCCGTATGATAACAAAAACCAGCGCAGCACAACACAACTTGTTATTCCAATCTGAAACTGATACGTTCATTGAGCCCCATACATTTTAATCGAGACCGTTGGATACACACTGATAGTTTACATTTAAAAGTGCAAAATCAAAATAAATGAACTTGGCTGTCCGATATTCGGTTTAATCGCCACCTATTGTTTGACGGAACAAACGTAGGACGTGACGGCAAATTTTATCGCGTTTTATTTGAGCCGTTTAATTGGGTATTGACATTTTTCCATTGTGGCAATCAAAAATGTTTATTTCACTAATTTGGTTATTGTTTGGTTGTAATATACTTGAAATTATATTTTTGTGTGGAATGATTTATTGTTTTTTATATATTATAAGAAAGCACGTAGTTATTACAATATTTTGTTCGTAATAATGAGTTCCAAAAATATAATCCAAAGTAAAATCTGTTTAACACAGCCACAACATTTACCATTTACGAAACAATAGCAATTCTTCTTAATGGCTAAAACGCAACATAAACGCAATTAAAATAAAAAATTGTAAAGTAGAGTCACGAAATTCTTAGGAATAGGTTGAACAGAACTATAATATGTATTATAATGTAGAATTTCAAATTTAAAACAAAATCGATTAAATGAAATTACAAAATAGCAGTGGCGAAACGTCCATTCGGCCCGATTCCTATCGGCTTCCCTTTCATGTTTATTTACGTTTGTCTTAGTTTTTGTTTTCTGTTAAATTGGCCGCGGTATGTTAACTAAGGCAATTTCGTTTTACCTCGGCTTACCTTTTAAAAATTTACACAGCCAACATACAATCACATGGTTAAAGAAGCGCTAATAAATTGAAAGATTCCTACTCTCATTTAGGGTCCTAATCCCGAGCGTTCTCTGTCCAACCCGAGGTACCAGGGGCTAAAATTAGCTTACCTAACCCTTTACCAATTCACGAGAAAACTTTCTTGTTAGACCCTTACGGATAACGCCATAACACAGGTCCTATAAAAATATATAACTTATAAGGTTGAACCGCACTAAAGTTTCATAAAATATTGTAGCTATTTAATACAATATCGCAAAAAATAAAAGCCGTCCTTACCTCCAGCATAATATCGATTAATGGTAACTAGGAGAGAATAGCTGTCGTTGCCATGCGCCTGTTAATTTTTACTAGCAATTCTGAGAACAGTATTCGTGCTTCGATATTGCTTAATATCTCCGTTAAATCAACTAGAATTATGTCTCTTGATTTCGAGAAACGAGTGGACTTTATCGAGAATTGGAACTGAAAATAAATTGTTTATTCGTTCAGTAATTGAAAAAGATGTAATTTTGCTGTTTGAATATTATAAAGGTAATAGATTAGGCTGGCTAATTAAATATTGATATTTTGCTCGTATCGAATAATAATAATAATAAATCAGTTTATTGTCTTATTACAAAAATGATAACATACATATTCTTATACTTATACTATAATAAAGACAAAAGGAAGCGGCTCAGCTTGTGCTGACCGGGACAGTAGTAATATTATACATTTTTAAATTAGTTTCTAATAAATTTTATGATAGAAAAAATAGGCACTATGATTATGTTAAGCATAGGTCTGACTTAGGAACATACAATTGAAACCTGTAATTAATACTACTATTAAAATAATACGTGATATAACAACAAAAGACAGTAGAGTAGACGCAAAAGGTATAATTATATAAATTATTAACGGCTTCCCTTTGGTGAATTATTTTTTTATATACAATTTCTAGTGTGCATTTCTTTGTTATGGCAAGTTAGATTTTCAGAATTGATATTCAAAAGGTTGCTTTATGCGTAACCTAACAAAATACACAAAAGAATATCATCTAATCACATTAAGTGGTAGCATTATAGATGTTGGTTATGAAAAAAAAACAATGATCGTTAAATTAATACGTAAAGACGATGCAACAATGATTCTTCATACACAACCAGTTAACCAAAAGCGCTTTCATTTTGGAACTGAAAATGCTTATATACAAATTAAAGAACATTTTCAGATAGCGTTGCGATTCATAAAGAAAGCATGGCCGCTTGTTAGCATGCAAATTCAGCTCTACTGCAAAGATTTCGCGGCAATATTCGAGTCATTAGTGTGCCCGACAACTATAACTTAGCAACATAATTGTCGCTTATCTAAGGTACTAGCTTTCGCTCGCGAGTCCGCCCGCGTGAAGTTTTTCTGGGATAAAAGTTCTATTACTTCGAAAAGTTGCATGGTTTGGAATCGAACCTTTCTCCTTAGTTCTGGCATTGCCTTTCATTCTTCCTAGACCGCTATTGAATAAATTTAATTATTATTTGCATAGTAAGACTATTGCTACTACTACCTACCCTACTGCTGTTTTTATGATTTTCATCAACATAGTTTTTGTCTGTGTGAAATGAAAAATTCTTTGTAGTCTTTTTTTTATCACGCGCGCTCAGTTGCGCCCAAATAGCTATAATTTTATATTTGTTTTTAGAAAATATTCAACATTCCCATACTGCACATGTTTCGCAAATAAACTTTCGTCTAAATTGATTTTGTTTTCATTTTAAAATTTTTGTTTTATTAAAATTGAATGCTCAATAGTCTGTTCTGAAAAGTAAATAGTTTTGAGCCTCTTGCACAGTTTTACTGCACATATGTTTCGGTTAAGATCATTCTGGTTCACGATAGATTGACTTTGTTCTTTTGTTGTCTTATTTTCAAAAGAATCAACTCTATAAGTTCGTTCAAATGGTAATGTAGTGGACAAAGTTATTCAGCGAAAAATCCAATTTAGATAACGAAATACATTTTCTAAATAAAGTTTTAAGCTATTTACTCGGTATAAACGGCTTCATAAATAATATTTTATTCTAAATGCGTCACACTGATAATAATATATTTATAGTATACTTATGATTTTAAACACTCTTTCTTTGCTTCAATTAACAAAAGCTCTTTAAAAATTATATTCCAATTTTCAGACTAATTACTACTAATTCTAAATA
The DNA here is from genome assembly GCF_014839805.1 of Manduca sexta. Taxonomy (NCBI): domain Eukaryota; kingdom Metazoa; phylum Arthropoda; class Insecta; order Lepidoptera; family Sphingidae; genus Manduca; species Manduca sexta. The sequence continues at coordinate 4,612,433 of NC_051136.1, forward strand.
CCAGCTATACTTAGCTATGATTATTTAATAAATAGATCTGCGCATGATTTGACTTTAATACATTTATATTGAAAGTATTGCATTAAAACTGTCTCGAAAGCGTAGTTGTTTCGGGTGTGCGGTACGACATCTATTTAGATGTTCCGGGTCCGGAAAGGTAATACTGATTTGTTTTTTATAGTATCAGTTCGGAGGCTGGAATTTGGGCCTGATATGGTGATAGGCTCCGCCTGCGACGGAAGAACCACGGTGAAAAGGGGATGCGCAGGTTTCACCTCTGCCGACCCTTTCGGGCGATAAAGCCGTGATATGTGTCTGTTTTTGAAAATAAGATTAAGTCTCTCTAGCGTGAGAAATATCTGGATACTAAGTGCCTCTGTAGTATATATACCTCACTACTAGGTTTTATTACTAAATATTTACTGCTCACCTGCTTCTTCAAGTTGATATTTGCCAACAAGCGTGTGACCTATTTTAGCGTCATGCAGTCATGCAAAAGAAACTTAGGAGTGTCCCTTCGTTCTTTGTCCGTGTTTGTGGCTCCAATGTAGATGACAATTTAATAAAGGCGGTGCGTTTTGCACTGTATAATTACTAAAGCTCTCACACAAATTGAACTAGATTTTTAATTTGTCTGCATTTACTTTAGTGCATAATTTAGGTCGTCTGTAGAATGGAATGCGGGATAGCAGGAAATCAGGCTCATTGTAAATTACAATAGGGGTTAAGATCCAAAATTCGAAGGATTGAAATATATACATAAATTAATAGTTTAGTATCTTATAGGTATTTATATTTTTAATACCCTTGGTAATCAGGGCTACCAAAAACTATTTCATACCCACATTATGATTGCTGTACAGGCAGTATAAAGAAATTAATACGACAGTATAAGTATTAAAAAAAAAGTAAGTAGCCAGTCGTCTAATTAAAAGTTATTTAGTAACAACAGCACGAGATCCCGTTGATGGACAAAAATATTTCTACAGCAACTCTTATTTTAAAGAAGATAAAAAGCACATTGCCGTCTGCAAATCAGCGATTTGGGGCGTGGTTAATCTAAAAACGAAGAAAAGTCTACTGTAATGAAAATCTCAAAGCGTGATTGAACAGAAGAGAAAAAATTGGAAAATCTTTGAGGAAACAAGATTCTTTGAAAATTTTGTGGTGGAGTAAGATTTTTCGGATATACGTTTACAAATGGCTTAAAAAAAATATAATTTTCTGACATAATTTTACTGTTTAATATCAGTGAGTAATTTTAGAGCTATTTTAAAAGTAGATGGGCAGAAGTAAACTGTAATTGTCCTATACCAGTGATTTGTAAAACAATTTTGAGTAGTCACGTTATTTAGAAGAAAATGAAATATGGAACAGCATTTTAGAATGTTCCCTGTAATACAGCCGGTAAGGAAGAAGCCATACAAGACGTTCGCATAAAGGAATGTCCCATAACATTTGCAACAGTTCTCTTATATTGTCAACGCTAAAATTATTTTATTTTATAAAATGCAAACAAAGTCGGTGTTACATTTGATTCTGTATACGCTTCGCTTTCAATTAAGTCCCGAGCCACCATCTTGGCTTTTATTTCATTGTTGTTTTTGTTTATATTATTCAATTCAAAATTGTGCTGCACTTCGTTGTTTCTTGCTTTGCAACCCTTTAAAGTTTTTGTTTTATACGGTCTTTGTTTGAATTGTTTTTTTAAAAGTACTTTCTTTTATTTTTGAAGCTGTATTTTTAATTGTTAGTATATTTTTCTATTTGCTTTTTTATTAACTAGACTTATTATGGTGATGAAATTCAAGTAAATAACGAAAATCAACAAATATGAATAACCAGTGTGATGGTAAGCAACACGAACGTCTTAGGCATAGCTTGACAAGGATGATAGCGTCCACCCTAGAAACGTTTTTGCCCGCCCTAGAAAAAGCCTTATGCAAACCATGGTCTAGGTTCTTCGTTGAATTCGGCGACTTTTTTTACTCTCATCAGCTGCCATCAATGTTGGCCGTCCGCGAATAGTATCAACTTTAACTTACAAATTTGGGAATCACTGTACTGGACTCCTCAATCTTAATATGTAGAGTCTCATAATGTCAGTATTTCATTGAATATTCAACTATATTAGGTACGTTAATTAATTGACTATTTTTGACTTTATTTGGGGTTTCAGTAATTCATAATCAGATGCCGAATATTTAAATTCCTTGTCTCATAAATTCTATTACGCATGTCATATGTACACCATATTATTTTAATTGGTATAGATATACACATATTATTTTTATAATAGTTTCAAAACTTCTTAATACGTGGTACATAAGTTAAACACAAAGTTTAAAAGTATACAAACAATTTCGAACTTACAAGCACAGCAATTAAGTCTATAATTAAGACTAAATGAAATTACGTCATTATACGTCGTGACCCGGCGCGGTAGCTCAAGCAGGATCAATTGATAGCAAGGTTAAAGGCAAAATTCGTTTCAGGAAATCAATATTAATGGATCAGGTAGACTAGAGAGCTATTATATTCATTTCCTTCATTAAGTTTTTGATTTCACAATGAATCATTTCTGTCAACTTATATTTTTTATTTCGTTGGCTGTTTGTATTTGAATTTAGAAGACAAGATTTTTTTCGATGTTGCGTAATAAAATGTCATATTATGATATATTTGCTTTAAAATTTTTTATATTTATGTTTCAAAATTGTTTTTTTTTAACCTAGTACTAAAACTCTGATTATGAAAATTCTTTTATCTATCGGGCAGCTCCATAATTTCTGTTATTTATTGTTTTTTTTTCAACATTTTGACAAAGATCATAAACAAATTAGTGTCGGTAAAACTGCCTTCAGTGGAAGTTACAACCTTCACAATTGATATTATGAAAAAAAAAAACCCTGAAAGTAACGCCAAGGAAGTCTCCAATTATGTAAAATTTCGTATTTCGAGAAAATCCCGGCTTATATTATGTCAAATTATAAAGAAGGATAAGCACAACATCGTAATATCTGATGGGTTTGCGCCATATTCAGAGCTTAGATCCCTCCCAGGCATAATTTAGAAGGCTATTGATAGATGCCTTTTCATCGGAGGATCAAAATATCGTGCGTCGTATACAGGGTGGGGCCGTAATGGGACATTAATTTAGCACAGGGGGATGCTAGTAAACGGTTATCATAAAAATTGTATAATGCAATTACATTATTTTTATTTTTATATTAGTATTAAAATTATCGATAATAACTAAGAATATTACTTATCTTATCATTTAGACATTGAATAAAATATTCTTTAAAAAGTAAAATCATCAACGATTTTTGTTAATTTTAGTAATTTTTCCTTTTATCTTTTTTATTTTTTTTTTCGGGTCTTGTTATTATTTTTATGATTATTAATCATAAGTCTAACCATTTTTATCTTTACCACTTTTAAGCGTGTGTTGTTTTTGTAAATTAATAAATAATGAAACATAGTAAATATTTAGTGATCCTAAAAGCTAAACATTTGGGTTTAAAGAAACAGAAAGTAGCCCTTTGGCTAATAATAATTATATTTCAGATCACCTCTAAGTCTTTACTTAGAGTGGATCTGTGATCATATTTCCAAAGGTCCTGCCGATTAGTAAAAAAAAATTAAACATAATATATATATATATTTTTTATTATTGTTTCGATTTGATTATTCATTCAATCAAATCAATAGGTATTATAAAACATATCTGTCCTTGTTTGCCACCTCGCCAAGGACGAAGTAACATTTTTTTAAGGGTCTCTCATCAAAGAACAATTATTATAGTTTTCAATATTCAATTTTATAGGAAAATTGATTCATGATTTTAATTTCATTAACAAGTTACGTATCAACACATCAAACAAGGAATATTTTAATGAACAACGTAAACATAAAGGTCGAACGTGTCATGTTAATAGCGGCTTAAATGCTCTCTTAATTATCTGTTGACTCAAATTATTACAAAATTTTGGTATAATTTATTATCCATATAATATAATTGTTATTCGTCTTGATAGCGAACAAATTACGTTGACAGGTATCGTAAATGATTTATTGGGAACTGTGTACAAATGATTTGCGGTTATCCAAGCAATATCAATCTTCGTGTTAGGAATTTTGCATGTTAATGGGTTTAAATTGCGAATAACTTACTATATCAAACATTTATTTATATTTTATACATGACATACTGTGACAAGGGTGCAACATGGATGGGGGCAAAAGAACACCATCCGGGGTATTTTTTTTTATTACCTTATATAAGATAGGCATCCCTCTGAGAGGATAATAAATGAATGGTCCAAAAATTATACAGCCATGTTGTAGTTCCGATTGGACTATCACCACTTTTTAATAAAATGGACTTGAAAAAATAAATGTACCAGCATCACACTTTTATTCCTGAAGGTGTAGGCAGAGGTGGTAAGTAGGTGGTTTCGCCTTCTGCTTCCCGTTCAATAATATAATAGAGGAAACTATCGCCATATCGAGCATAAATTCCAAACTTGAACAAGGAGGAGGATATGCCCTATCGGCAGGAGGAAAATATGATATTTTTATATGTGAGAGTCCGCCTGGGTGGGTACTACCGCAATGTCTATTTCTGTCGCTAAGCAGCAGTGTAGCCACGGTTATGTTCCGCAATGATGGATATTTAAGCCAGTGTAACTACTGGACATATTAAGACTTAACATCTATTGTCTTAAGACGGCGAGCGCAGTGGAATACCAAACAATACTTTATAATTCAAGGTGTTGGATGTTGTTTCTTCCGTTTATGGAGAGTCGTATCACTTACCATCAGGCGAACGGCAAGCTCGTCTTATTATTCAAAGTAAAAAAAAAAACGTTGTAAAGAAAGTCTCGACGCCAATGCCAGGCAAACCCTATAAATTCTTCCTCGTGGACGAGGGCAGTGACCTCACAAATTTTTCTAAGGACCCTGTGTACTACAGACTTAAACGACCGACGACTGAGAACACAATATCAGCAACGTGAAGTGAGGTTCACTTTATTTGTAACCGAGCCATCAGATGGCGCAACTGTCCGTTAGATCACATAAAACGTTTCTTGATGACGCCAGCAGTTCCACGGGGACGAAGTTGCAGAAAACTGTTTGTGTTTTAATCAATTCGTATAACATGCTTTATAAAATTAGTCCTGCATTAATAGTAATGACTGATTAATCCTTCACAACTGTAAGCAGTTTGTGGTAATTATCCTACATAGTACTGATATAATAATTAACAGAAATAAGTTTTTATTTAACTCAATATGGGTGATGATTTCAAAATTTTGATAAAAGTTAGTCTTTGCTAAAGAAGCTTTTCTACACAGGTACAGTTGTTTAAAAAGAACAGTCAGCTACAAAAGTAGTTGAGCTAATTCAAAACTTCAAATCACCGATTTACGTTAAGTTAATTAAAACATTTTTTTTTTCTTTACGTGAAGTAAAATAAATCCCCTTTATTTTATTTTTATGAAGTAGAAAAATATTGGAAAGAACACAAAGTGCATAGGCAATTTGAAGTTTTGAATTGTTTAGCAGCTCATGTGTCTGATTGTACGAGGTGCGTACCCTGGTATCAAACCTGAGACCTTAGTCTTTTGTCTGCTTTATCCCCAGTAGCTTATCACTCCCTTTTCAAACATCCCTCAACATTTTTACCAAACTCTCGAGACTCATAAGTAAAGTTTGACCATTTAAAAATAAGTCTGTGCTCGCTTCAAAATAATCACAGCTCAAAGATGTCCCTCTCGAGTTGCTTTTAAATATGCATTGTTTTATCACATTACGTATTCACAGCACCCTTGAGAGACATGTCCACAAATGGCCAGCCATACTTAGAGCAACAAACGAAATTAAATCAGACAGGTCTTTTCTAAGTATTTTAATGTGTTGTAGTTTTTAGTTATGTGTTTTAATTAGTATAATTGTTTCTATTTATTATTAATGCACCTTATTTCGATTTACTTATATCTTCTTTTCCATTGATTCGACATAGAAGTCTCTTTTTGACCTTGAAAATGGGAATAAGTTAAGTATATTAGGCATTTCTTATTTATGTCATTAATTCTTATAATAATGATAGATATATAATTACAATATACGTATTAATAGATCGTGGTCTTAGCATTTAGTGGTAGATAAGAGGTAAGAAAAACTGATATAATTTTTGCAGGCGGTGATAGATACAATGCCCAATATGTGTTGCCATATTAATTCATCATTATACTTGGGCTACACTGTACTAAATGTAATAATCTATAGATTATTAGTACGTGGAGAGAAAAATGTGTAATCTCTATTTAAGCACATCGCGCGCACGAAAAACTAAGATTTAGCATGATTAAAGTCCACATAGAGAAGGAGGGCAGACAAATAAAATGTTGTGTAATATGTGTTACAGATATATTAAATTCGATTGCCAAATTTCGATTTTTGGACGACTATTAGTTGTTATAATAATCCCATTCCAGTCCAAGAAGTTGTATAATTAAGTCAAAAGACAACAGCAATCGCTAACGAAAATAAAATGAAAAATCAGTCGCATCTACCCAATAATCTATGGCTTACAGTAAATAGTAGCATTTCAGTGCATAGTGGTCCGCACAGAGTTCTGCCCTGATACCGTTTCATTATACCGTCGGATAAGCAAGTCTAGCGTGTTTCTATTGCATAATTGCGCATGTTAGAGAAATTGGAAAACTATTTAGAGACTCAGTATAGACGATAGTGGCAAACCTTTATTTTGAGGTTAGCTGCATTGAGTAAGGATATTAGTAAGTTCCAATCCCTTAGTAAAAGGTATCTGGATTTAGACCAATTTTGTGAAAGCATAGTTTTTGCCGATAGCCTAGTTGGTTGTGGAACGGACTGCTGAGACAAACGTCCGCAGTTTCAAAATCCGAGGGCATACACTCTAACTTTTATAGGACTATGTGTCTATTCTTTGTGAATGATTGCTTGCTTTAACGATGAAGGAAAACATTGTAAGGAAACCTTTAACCTACATACCTGAGAAGTTCTCTATACAAATTGTGTGGAGTCTGTCCGCACTAGGCTAGCGTGATGGACTAAGGCCTAATGCCTCTCAGTAGATGAGGCCCGTGCCCAGCGGTGAGACAATTAAATTAGTATGGATATCATCTACTATGGAAATACATATGCTTTGGTAACATTAACCCATTCAAGATACAACATAAATACCCTTTCAAGACAACACATCTGCCTTAGATCTATTACGACAAGTTTCAAACACCATCTGCGACCCGATTATGTGCTACAAACTCATATAGTGCCTACCTGATCTATCGTACCATTTAACCAACACTGGCGAAAATGATCCGCGTGTCTTGAAGGCGTTGTCGCAATTCCAGCGATCAGCTTCTTAAGATGTTATTCTTCTTTATATTAATATTAAATAAAGTTTTGCCAAGCAAAGCTGATTCAATAAATCAATAAATACTTATATATTAGTATTTATGCTTAAAAAAAATATTTTTGTTATGCTTTTTGTATACATCATGATAACACAAATTTTGGACCAACGTATAAGGTAATTTACCAAGAACTTTTTAAATTTCGAACATTTTAAAACATAAAAATCAATACCATATTTAAATCAAATGAATAAATAACATAGATCACATAGCTTACATTCCAACTGGAATCTTACAAAGGGACTTTCAAGTTGAATACTCAATACGCTATTTAGGTAAAAGGGTTTATCGATGATGGGAAATACGATAATACCGGCACGCAGCTTTGTGGGCTTACTCATAATGGAGACGAGGCAAACAGCGCGATGGGAGCTGAATGCGGTGGATACGCGACTATAAATGCGTATCAGGTGTTGGAAATTCGTTTGATAGAACAGCTTTGGTGTATTATGTATCTAAATGAACAGAGTAGTTGTGTAAAACGGAACGACATGTTTTGTTTGTGAAACAGAATGGGAGAATGAAAGTTAGTAATTCTGTTTGTGTGAGGTTTGTATTATTTTAGAAACCAGTGGTAATTGTAGAGTAAGTTGAGTACTTTCATAGTAGCAGGAAATCACAAAACATGTTACGTCAAGTAATAAATTACATTTAAATGTTACTATTACAAAAAAACAATAAACATATGCAAATAAAACTGGAGACATAGTATTTAGTCACAACGTAAACGTTTTGTTTATGGACGGAATAAATCAGTCCGACCGAGATGGTGCAGTTGACGAAAATCGCATCGCATTTCGCACGGCCAGAGGATTACCGGAGAGCTTAAAATCCCGAAAACCCATTCCTTTCATGAAAACACAACGCAACTAAGATTATCTGGCATTGTTAGTATGGGCAAAGATGATCATTCAGGTTACCACATTTTTATTTTCGGATCCAGAAAAATAAAAAAATTGTGGCGATGCTAGGACTGCCTTGATGGCGTAGTTGTACTGTATGCGCGGTACGGCAGCGCTCTGAGGTCTTAGGTTTGAATCCCGGGTCGGGCAAAGTGATATTTAGGTTAGTCCGCTCAGAATCAGCCGGGAGTCTGGTATATGGCGATAGACTCGCCCCCTATCTCATGATGGGACGGAACACACTTGGCGAAAAGTGGCTGCCTTGGTTACGCCTCTGCTTACCCTTTCGGGGATAAATGCGTAATGTGTGTGTGTAAATTCAGAAAATCAGACCATAGAGCTCGTCAGTCATACCATTCTTATACGATATCTAAATAAAAAAAACTTGGCTTCCACCATAGAAATTTCACAAAAATTGTATAGTGGTGTGTACAAATTTCTTTAATCCTGGTACTAATTTCGTCACTGAACAGGTTTTCCATATGGGCGGTTATAATCACCCTACCCTATAAAAAAATTCAAGAATTATTCGATTCTAGGCTCACTCAATTAGGAATGATATTAGGACCCAGAAAGCGTGTTCGAATTTTCTAAATACCTTCGTGCGAAATAGAAAAACCCAATTAGGCTAAACAGTTTTTACAATAAAACTGAGTTAGGGTCTA